>NC_077229.1:123874487-123994487 GCF_027887165.1 Monodelphis domestica
GAAACAACTTAAATAAATATTTATTTATTATATGTATAATATAAATAAAATTATTTATACACAAATATATTTATAATTAATATATATAATAAATATATTCATATATGAATACATAAATAAATATATATATATTCAAGAAAAATAATTCCTGGCATTGACTTTGCCCAAAAGGTGTGTGTCTAAGCCTATATTTTGATGTCTACCATGCTTAAAAAGTGGTTTAAAATGTACTGAGGACAGTAGAAGATTCACATATTTTGTCTTGAACTCTATGCTGATAAATAATAACAATCACTAACATATATTTGTTGTCTACTACATACCAAGCACTGTGCTATAGTGAGTTGAAATGAGCCTTTTTGACTGCTGCTGACTCACACTGAGTTTGGGGGTCAAATGCCCCCACTTGGGTCTTTTTCACATGAATTCACAAATACCAGGTCTTTTCCACTCTTTACTTAGGGGTGGACTTTTTCTTCTTCACCAAAAGGTTAGGGAAAGTTTTCTGGAGCAGGTGGGAATTCAGTGAGGCCTTGAAGAATGCATTGGCATTGGTAAAAAGGAGGCAAGAGGGCATTTAAGGCTAAGAAAGCACCACGGGTGTGCTGGAGATTGGCAGCCTTTTAAAATAGAACAGAATACTGCATTTGTCTTTAGTTTTGAGGTTTTTCAAAAAACCCTGAAGAGGCTTTAAAAGCAGTGTGGCCCAGAGTGACACCCCCCCCCCGCCCCCCTCTCTCTCTCTCACTCTCTCTCTCTCTCTCTCTCTCTCTCTCTCTCTCTCTCTCTCTCTCTCTCTGCTCTCTCTCTCTCTCCTCTCTCTCTCTCTCCTCTCTCCTCTCTCTCCTCTCTGTCTCTGTCTCTCTCTGTCTCTCTCTCCTCTCTCTGTCTCTGTCTCTCTCTGTCTCCCTCCTCTCTGTCTCTCTCTCTCCTCTCTCTCTGTCTCTCTCTGTCTCTCTGTCTCTCTCTGTCTCTCTGTCCCTCTCTCTTTGTCTCTCTGTCCGTCTCTCTTTGTCTCTGTCTGTCTGTCTGTCTGTCTGTCTCTGTCTCTATCTCTTTCTCTCTCCGTCTCTCTCTGTCTCTGTCTCTCTGTCTCTGTCTGTCTGTCCGTCTGTCTGTCTGTCTGTCTGTCTGTCTCTCTCTCTCTCTCTCTCTCTCTCTCTCTCTCTCTCTCTCTCTCTCTCTCTCACAAAATCCAGAGGGTCATAGCCTTTGTTTGTACAGATATCAACCTTTTTGTTCTAAGCCAACATTTTACAGTCTCTGAAAATCTTCAAGCCTCAGCTTCTTTATCTGTAAAGGTGAATGATATCTGTTGTACCTGCCTCTCAGGGTTGTTGTGAAACCTAAGTGAAGTAATGCATGTAAAAAAATCAATCAGGGACTCAAAGGATTGAGGGCCAGACCTAGAGATGGGAAGTCCTGGGTTCAAATATGACCTCAGACACTTCCTAGCTGTGTGATCCTGAGCAAGTCACTTAACTACAATTGCCTAGCCCCTACCACTCTTCTGCCTTGTAAAGAATACTTAGTACTGATTCTAAGACAGAAGGTAAAGGCTTGAAAAAAAATTAAAAGATCAATCAGTCAACAAACATTTCTTAAGCACCTCCCAGGCTCCATGCAAAATATTGGGCACATAAATGTGAATAAAACAGTTCCTGCCTTCAAGGAGCTTATGGTCTAACAGAAGAAGATGCTATATAGAAGGAAATTGGATCTTAACGTATTTTATACCTTTCATCATCTTTATTTGCATTTATACTATTGCTTTCTTCAGTGGAGAGCAGGCTGAGATATATTTTTTTGGCCAAAGTCAATGCCAAAAATAATTTTTCTTGATGGTGTATATCTATATATCTATATACATGCTTTGAGGGTTTTGGGCTTTCCTCTCTTTTTTTCAATGCAAAGAGGTAGGAGGCATAGAAAGTAGATTTCCGTTATTTGAAAAAAAAATTAAATGCATAAAAGGACATTGTGTCCAGTTCCAAGGACAGAATTTTGAAAAGAACAACATTGATAGACAAGTGTTTACATTTTAATTGCACTTCTATGGTTCTTCATAATAACCATAGAAGGACTATCATGCTGGTAGCCATTTTTAGATGAAGAATGAGGTCCAAAGGCCATCTAGCCAGTCATCATTGGGTCAGAAAGTCACATTCAGATCCTTCTCTGCCCTCTCCTAGGAGGCAAACATTTCTCCATCATATTTCAGGCATATTTGTTACTCCTCATCTGGTCTTTGGGAGATTTCTTCATTAGCTCTCCCCAGCCTCCCCTCCACCTCATTCTCTGCTCTCCCTTCTAAACCCCTCATGCATACTTGGTCCCTTTTAGTTAGAGCTATAAAAGTAAATAAAAGCAAAACAAAGAACTCTCTTTTCATTTAGGGACTGTGATCATAGGCTTAGGCCATAGAAATGGAAACAGCTCAGGTTGCAGCAGGAGACAACTCAGCACATTCTTCATCTTGGCTTTGAAAAACAACAATATTGCCACCTACCTCCCCTCTCCCCTCTCAAGTCCCTGATCTGCCTGGCAGTGGCAGAGAGAAGTTCAACACTGTCCTGAAACTGAAAGTGGGTGGGAGGTTGTTTTGTTTGTGGTAATGGTGTATTTAGACTCCCTCTGGTTGAAGGGTAGAATCACAGACTGGTGGAGCTGATCCCATCTATTCTAAAGAGCCAGAACAAGAATCCTCTCTATAGAACCTCTGACAAATGGTCACTCAATCTCTCCTTGAATACCCATAATGATAGGGAACCCACTCTTCCCTTTGGATTTTTAATGGGAAATTTCTCCTTACATCAAGTCTAAAATGGACTCTGTTAATTTAAACAATTTTTTCTTTCTTTTTGGGGTAACCCCCCCAAATGCAATCCTCTTTTACAGGACAACTGCTCAGATATTGAAAGCAGTTATCATAAAAGGTTGTTGTTTTGTTATTTGGTCACATCCAACTTTTAGTGATCCCATGTACCTGTCCATTTGGTTTTCTTGGCAAAGATACTAGAGTGGCTTGCCATTTCTTTCTCCAGTGTGTCCTCCTTTTATAGGTAAGGACCTGAGGCAAATAGGGGTTAAGTGATTTGTCTAGTCACACAGCTAGAAAGTGTCTGAGTCTGGACTGAATTCAGATCTTTTTCCTAAGTCACTGAGTGCTCCATCCATTGCATAACCTATATGGCCCATCATTGAAAGTATGGTAGTACATTGGAAAGAGCACCATCTCTGAAGAGTATGGGCCCACAGGTTCACATGACACTTCTGATGCTTTCTGCCTGGGTGACTTTGGGAAAATCACATACCCTTCCTGGGCCTCAGATTTCTCATTTGTAAAGTAAGATGGTAGTATAATAACTAAAAAATTGGTTTGACTAAATTTATGTTAATAAAAGATTGTTGTGGTTGCCATTTATAAAAAATAATTAACTTCTTAAGTCAAAATGATTGTTAGCAGCTTTTATTTACAACAAGGTAGAGATATTAAAGTGGGGAATATAGGAAAGAGGTAGAAAGAAGTCACCTAGCTACAAATACCCTAAGTCCTAATCCTAGTACCTCCAGACTGTGAATGTGAATTCGAAAGTCAATCTCACCAGAAACCAAGGTCCTAATCAAGAAGCCAAAATCTGAAGAGCCAGGAGACACTGAAAAACCACTGAGAACCTTCAAAACACATGAGGCCAAGACCTCCAAGAGTTTTCACCAGAACTCATGCTGAAGAGAGCATCCCACCAAAGTGCAAAAAGAGAGAGAGAGAGAGAGAGAGAGAGAGAGAGAGAGAGAGAGAGAGAGAGAGAGAGAGAGAGAGAGAGAGAGAGAGAGAGAGAGAGAGGAGAGAGAGAAGGTCCATGCTGAAGAGCCAAGGAAGGAATAAAAACATTCTTCTCCTTGGTTTCCCTTTTATAGCCCTTTTCCCACATCACTTTCTGTCTCTTTCCCATTTTATGAGAACCAATCACAGCCTTGAAATTTGCCTAGCAGTGTTTGTGACCTTTGAGGTGTGAACTTTTTTTTTTTTTTTAGTAAGTGACTTGTGAACTCTCTTACTTAGTGACTTACTAAGTGTTAAGTAGGGGTACTTTTAGTTCTTGATTGATTAACTCAAAATAGATGAAGGGAATAAAAAAATCCTTTCACAGGAGGTTATATGAACTGCACAGCAAAGTGAAGGTCAAACAACTAGAAGAGCAGTTTATACAATAATAGCAATATAAAACAACTTTGAAGGACTTGAGATAACCTAAATGATACTAATGATATTTATAGAGTGACTGCTATGTGCCAGGTACTAAGCTAAGTGCTTTACAATATTATCTTGAATGATTCATGAATTTATATTAGATAATAATTTACAAATCTCATTTTGAATTAAAGAAACAATGGACACAAGATGTAGAACAAGTCATAACAGATTCAGACACAGCCAGTGTAGAAATTGTTTTTCCTTAACTATACATGGTTGTTGTAAGGGCTTTATTTTTCTTCCCCACCCCTTACTATTTTAGGGAGTAGAGGAGAAAAGATAAGGTGGTAAAATAAAGAAAGAGAAGAGGGTCAGTGAAGCATATTTTTTAAAAATATAGAAGAAAAAAGGAAAATGAGAAAAAAGCACATCTTAGTAGTACAACATTGAAACAACATGGTGAAATGCCTGTTTGATTTGGTGTTCATAAAATTCTGAATTTAAAAAAAAAGAATAAATAAAATGAAAACATTGGAATAAATGACCTCTGGGATAATTTCTTCCACTAGATCTACAAATCTGTTTTCTCCGTCCCCTGTCTTACCTTTGCCAAGCTAAATACCGTCAAATCCTTCAACCAATCTCTGTTATGTTTTGATCTGGAAACAACTGGCAAAGTGTGGATGGCTTAGTCATGTTATAGGTTATGGTTTCTCATGTAGCAGAAAAAGCCCTGCCTTGCTTGAGAAGCTGGAGGCCTGAGTTCTGGTCCTGGCTCAACCATCAACATACTGTGGGACCTTGGGCAAATTATGTCCCCCTCCCTGCCTCAGTTTCCTTCTCTGTAAAAATAAGAGTTTGTCTAGTTGAACTTTAGAGTCCCTCTCAAGTTGTTATATTTTGTGATCAAATTCATTCACCCCTGTAACATCTCTCACAAGTAATCATCCCACCCCTACTTGGACAGTTGGATGTTGTTCAAACAGGATATTGCATAGCTCTCATCACAAGGAAATTCTTCCCAAAGTAGAATTGAAGTTGGCCTTCTTATGATTTCCATATAGTATTTCTAATTTTGCTTCTTTAGATTTAGCAGAACAAGGATAAATCCTTTTTTCATGTGACATCTTGTCAGATACTTAAAATCACATCCTTCATCAAGTCTTCTTTTCTTTAGGCTAAACATCTGTAGTTCCTTTCTTAGTATGGCAGACTTTCAAACTTTTCCTTGAATCTGAGTCTCCCATGTTGAGGACTGGATGATGGATTTGTGGGATGCTTTCACCAAGCAGCGGAAACAATGTTTAACTTTTCAAGACCCACATGTCAAGGACAATTCAGGCAGGAGAACCAATGACCATGAAAGTCAGGTCTAGGGGAGGGATCTGCTATGAGGCAGCCTCTCACTTTGGGTCAGGACTGGTCACATACAAGAGAAAAATACTTCCCTGAAGGCTTAGGACAGATAAAACTTTCTTTGGGAAACGAATTGATTTGGGAATCTGATACCAGAATCAGAGAATTTCAGATTAGGAAGGGACTCAGATGCCATCTAGTCTAGCCTATAGCTTAAAAGGAATCCTCTCTACCATATACTTAACAAATGGTCATCCAGCCTTGTATACAGACTTCAAGGAACATGGAACCCACTACTAGCCAAGACAGCTCATTCTTCTTTTGAATAGCTCTGGTTATTACATAGGAACTTAAGAATCTTTAAAGTGCCCAGCACAGTGCCAGGAACTATGGAGGGATAAAAAAGGAAAGGGCATTGTGATAACAAAGACTTGGGCTTCAAAGAGATTTTTAAAAAGGAGGTAGGACCTACTTGTACAAAAATATTCATAGCAGTCCTTTTTGTGGTGGCAAAGAACTGGAAACTAAAGGGACGACCATGAACTGGAGAATGGCTGAACAAATTGTTATATATGTTGGTGATTCAATATTATCATGCTATAAGACATGATGAACAGGTTGATTTCAGAAAAAAGCTCAAAAGACCTATGTGAACTGATGCAGACTGAAATAAGAAGAACCAGGAAAACATTATGCATCATAACATCAATGTTGTGGGGAGATCAACTATGAAAGACTTAGCTACTCTCATCAATACAATGATCCAGGAAAATTCTGAAGGACTTAGACAAAGAATGCTATCTACCTCCAGAGAAAGAACCATGGGAGTCAGAATGCAGATCACTTCAGTTCATGGGGGGAGGGGGGTTGGTTGATTTTATATGAGTATTCTCTTACAACAATGAACAATATGGAAGTCTGTTTTGCATTATAATACATGAATAACCCAAATCAAATTACTTACCAGGAAGGGGGAGGGAAGGAAAAGAGAGAGGAACAATTTGGATCTTATAACTTCAGAAAGCTTATGTAGATATAATTGGTAAAATAAAATATCTTTTTAAAAAAGATGGGCAATAAATCCTAACTCAGTTATTCTTACTAGTTGAATGACTCTGGGCAAGTTTCTTAACCCTAACTGATATCTGCCTCAGTTTACTCAATTATAAAATGAGAGTAATAATAGCACCTACTTCCCAAGGTTATTGTGAAGATCAAATGAAATAAATATTTATAAATTATAAAAAAGATACTTAATATATACATGTGCATATACATATACACACATATACTATATATACATATTTTTTCTTCCCATAATATATTTCTTCTTTCTAATTTGTATGAAAAAAAAACCAACCACATACAGCACCCCCTTGCTATTTGGTTGAAAAACAAAGTAGAAAAATCTCTTTCCCTTCACAAATTCCATATTTCTTCTTTTCTGGAAGAGAGTCATGTGGGTTTTCATCTCTAGTGCCTTGTTATAGGTTGCTGGCAACTCAACTTTCAGAATCTCTTCATGTCTTCATTATCTTTTAGAATTTTGTTTTTTAGTTCACTAGATGCTAAATGCTATTTCACTGAACTGGAGTGTACTTTATCCCCATGGGGAAGGCTTACGATGCACTCAGGTGGTCAGGTGGGAACAAATCACACAGATTCTCTCTGTTGGGTGGTAGTGTGGTAGTGAGTTCCCTGCTCCTTGAAGTCTTTATACAAAGACTGAATGACCATTTGTTAGGCATATGGTAGAGAGGGTTCCTTTTAAGGAATGGATTGGTCTAAATGACATCTGGGATCCCTGCCTACATTGAAATTCTCTGATTCTATGAACAGATTCCCAAATCAAGTTGTTATCCAAACAAAAAGAAAACTGGAATCATTCTCTGATTTCTCTCTACCTGTTATTAACAATTAGCTTCACAACATAGAATATGAAATATACAATATTTGTTATGTTTAGAGGTATTGGAGCTTAGGTTTGAGCATAACAGCTATCTAAAGGTCACAATTCAGCTTGAAATGACTCAGATACTTCAGGTAGGAAAGAGCTCTTCTCTTTGAACTTTGCCTGAACCTCTGGAATTTCCCTAGTATCTTCAAGTAAGAAACATACTTGGGGCAGCTGGTGGTTCAGTGGACAGAGAGCTAGACCTAGAGACAGGTGGTCCTGGATTCAAATCTAACCTCAGACACTTCCTAGCTGTGTGACCTTGGGTGAATCACCCAACCCCCATTGCTTAGCCCTTACCACTCTTCTGCCTTGGCACCATGATTTAGTCTTGATTCTAAGACAGAAGGTAAGGGTTTTTTTAAAAAAAGAAAAATATTGAGTTACATCATAATTTATTTCTGAGTTTCAGCTATTCTGGGAGTCACAAATATAATTATACCTAAAAATAGTATTGAGGGACAGGAAAATACATTTTTAGAAGCTACAAAAGAATGAAGGGCAGTTATGATATTATGGGAGAAGTCTAGTATCTAGAATTAGTTTCCTTGGATTTTTAGTTTTAGGCATCAGAGATTTTGAAATGAGTTTCTGCTTCTATTGAACTTTCCTCAATTGTTTCTCTCTGTACTGATCTTGCCTTATTCTGAACATTTGACTCAAGGAGTCCTTTAATCCAAACACTTCACTGGACAGAGGAAGAAAATGAAGCCCAAAGAGGCTTCTACATGGTCACACACACACACATAGCTAGCAGCAGAGATGGAATTCTAATCCACATTTTCTGGCCAGCATTCTTTCTATTGCCCCACTTAATTCCCAGAGGAGATATTGGCAGGAGGGAAGGTCACCCCCAATGACTGGGCAGATCATACAATGACCTGGAATACGATGTTTTGGGGCAAAGGGAGGTAGAAGAGGCAGGACAACAAAGAAGGAAGAGATATGAAAATGTAATCTTTCATCAGCTGCTCCCTACTGACACGAAGAACCCAAGGAATCATCACACTTATCCTGAGAATTGTATTGGGCTCTCTCCCAGGGGGAGCACTACTTCCCCTAGTAAGCATGCAGCTCACAAGGCATAAACACAGAGCAGGTTTTATTTACCCAATAAAAGACCCCGAAAGGACTTATACTTGAGTCTACAAAGTATTAAAGAGAAATTCTCTTCCTTCTTTCCACTGCCCTTTGCCCTTATCTAGTTCTAAACAGTCTGTGACTCATAATACTAACAGAGGAAGTCATGATGGACCAGCAGATTTAGAATTGAAGTAAGGAAAAGTTTCCTAAGAAGCAGAACTATTCAAAGGTGGAACAGGCTGCTTCCAACTCTGACATCTTATGATTCTATGAGTCAAAATCTAGTGCTACCAGACCTCCTCTCCTTCTGTGATTTCATCGATGTGGGATACTCTTGGTGAGGAAACTTCTATTAATGCACATTATCACTTGCTTGATAATTTATAATCTTATGAATGGACTTGTCCATAGATGAGCAGTTGATAGGGGTCTGGGGTGGGTCTTGAACCCAGATCTTTATGGTGCCAAGAAATCAACTTAAATATCTACTTTGCCTTATTGCCTTTCTAGGAGTCCTTAATTGGGACAAGGGTGATGGGAAGGAAACTTTGTATAGTATGTGAGAGGTTTCAATGGGTTTTCAAATACATCTTCTTATCCAGCATTCTCAGCAACCTTTTGGTAGGGATCAGGGCAGGTTTATTACCCCCATTTTTATAAATGGGGAAGATGAGGTTCAGTGAAATTAATAACAACGAACACTTATACAATGTTTATATGATAGCCATTGTGCTAAGCACTTGGTGATTATTATCTCATTTGATCCTTACACCCTAGAAGGTAGGTACTATTATTATTCCCATTTTGTAGATGAGTAAACTTGGGCAAACAGAGGGTAAGGGACTTGTGTAGGGTAACTCAGCTAGTAAGTATCTGAAGCAGAATTTGAACTCAGATATTTCTGACTCCAGACCTGGTACTTTATTCACTACGCCGCTTAGCATCCCAGGTTAAGTAACATCTAAAATGTCATTGATGCGATTGTTGTTGTATGGTCATTCAGTTGTGTCTGCCTCTTCATGACCCCACGGTCCATAGCTATCCATGGGATTTTCTTGGCAAGGATATTGGAATGGTTTGCTCAGAAATGGCAGAATGGAAGAGGACCAGGTCTTCTGAACAGAACTGTTAATACCAAATTGTGCTGGCTCTCAAAATTGGCTTCACCTATATAAGTGTATTGTTGTGAACAGGTCATTATGCATGGAGGCCAAAGTCCTTGGTTCAAGTCATTGGTTGGACACTAATTAATTGCATGACTTTAGGCAAGTAGCCAATAAGAGTTAAGTGACTTGCCCAGGGTCACACAGCTAGAAAGCGTCTGAGGCCAGTTTTGAACCTAGAATCTCCTGCCTCTTCTAGCTCTCAATCCACTGAGATACCTAGTTGTTCTCAATGATTCTTTGTTGATTGACAATGATTTAAAAGCAGGGAATGTCCCTATTCCTTCTGTTAGATTTAACAATGATAGGTCCTATAGGACTCTAAAGTTTGCTAAGTACTTTACTTATATTATGATATTTGCTTTTCACAAGAATTCTCTGAGATTAACACTCTTATTAATCCCATTTTACAGATGAGAAAACTAAGGCAGTCAGAGGTTAAATGACTTGCTCAGGGTCACAAAGTAGTAAGTATCAGAAGCAGGATTCATGTCTTCTGGACTCTAAGGACAGCATTCTCTCCTTTATGTCACCAAAAAGTGCCCTTGAGTTGGGCTAGCCCATGAAGCATCAACCACCAGCCTTCTGGAATACTGAGTTTGGTAGACAGTTATTGGGTGGAGATAACAGATGTTGGAAATGCTTAACACAGGAAGCAAAGTAGCCTGGCTGAGAAGTAACTACGCTTGGAGAGATCTCTATCATCAATGGAGGGAGCAGAAGAGGAAGCCTTGAGTGTTTGCCACTCAGAAAGTTCAGATGGGATGAATCAGTCAAAGGCAGAGTCAGTGGGAGTCAGGGCTCAGGTAGCTCAGGAAACCCAGACTAGCCACGAGCAGGACAATGCTGATGGACAATTTGAATTGCTCTGAGCCTTTTGTGCTTTAAGAACTTCTCAAATACCCAGAGGAACTATCAAGGCTGAGAAGTCACTTATAACTTTGTGCCAATGATTTTGTCTGCTTCTTTCCAGGTAGTGGGTTGTAATAAGCACGGAGGGTGTGTGAATGGATGAGGAAGCTCACATGGGGCATGACACGAGAGCTAAAGAGAGGTCACTGAGAAGAAAAAGGGTTAGGAAAATCTAATTCTGACTCTAAATCTTTTTTCTTCAGCTCATGGTAATGGGAGGGAAGTAAAGGTCTTCCCTCCCTTAGATGTTTTAGGAAGCAGCTCTGAGGGGCAACTAGGGAGGTTCAGATCTAGTCTCAGATACTTCCTAGCTGCAGGACCTTGGGCAAGTCACTTAACTCCCCATTGCCTAGTTCTTGCCACTCTCCTGTCTTAAAATTGAAACTAAGACAGAAAGTAAGGGTTAAAAAAAGGAACAATCCTGGATAATTTGAATAGTTACCCTGGAATGGCCCAGGGGGAATCTTAGTGGATGGAGAGATTAGGGACTAAACTGTGGTACTCTTCTGAACAGTTGTTTCATGGGATGACACCAGATTGTGAAGAGTCACCCTAAACCACCATGAAATTGTTAAAACCTGCTGGTCCAGCAGAATTAATGCTCCTGATTAGAGGCAGCTAAGTGGTGCAATGGGTAGACCACTGGGTCTTGAGTCAGGAAGACCTGAATTCAAATTCAGCTTCAGACACAGAGAAAAAAATATATGGGGGAGGGTCACCTGCTGGGCCTGGGAATCCTTCAAGGTTGAATAGGAGGAAGAATGTGTCCCACAGCTAGTAAAACCCTCCTGACTAAAACCCTAACCCTATATTTTGTTTTTGTTCAGCTGTTTCAGGCATGCCCAATTCCTCATGACACCATTTGACATTTTCTTGGCAAAAGTATTGGAGGGTTTGCCATTTCCTTCTCTTGATCATTTTACAGTTGAGAAAAACTAAGGGGAGACTTTCCCAGGGTCACAATGAATAAGTGTCTGAGGCAGGATTTGAACTCAGGAAGATGAGTCCTCTTGATTTCAGATCTGACACTCTATCCATTGGGCCACCTAGCTGCCCAAATGTAACCTTAATCCTAAGTGAAACTCTAAAAGTCTCCATACTTGTGTCCATGTCAGTAACTCTACTACTAGACCTTACTCTTCCTGAAAACAAGGAGTAGGAAGTCACTTTTATGGACCTTAGTTTTGAGAGGATTGGCCTCAAGGATCCCTCTGGTCCTTTCCAGCCCAAATCTGCCCCCAGGATGATTTAGCCAATCTATAATTTCACCAGACCTGACCACAGATTCTTCATACAACAAGTGTATTGTGCATGCTTGTTGATCTTGTTGAATTGTGGAAATTCTGGCAGCCTTGTGCCCTCCAACCCCTGCATGGGGAGGGAAGGAGACTACCTCATAAAGCTCCCAGGAGGCTCTGTCCTCCTGGGACAGAGAGGTCAGGAGGAATTTAAAATCTCACCCGGAGCCCACAAATTTCCATTGTCTTTGCCCTGGGATAGCCTGGCAGACTCTCTTTCCTTTGGCTATCTGATCTGTTTGCTTTGGAAATCTCCAATGGGTGTCTTTGGCACTGGGGGCCCCTGACACTAGAAAGCTGGCTCCCACAGCAAGACCCGGCTGCAGTTGGGGCCCCTTGCCAGCTGCACTGGGACCAAACCCTTCATGGGCACAGTATAGCTTTATTCCTGGCCCATGTGGAAAAGGGCCAGGGCTTGCCCACTTGGGAAGGATAATGCTGTGGTTTCTTATTTCTCCCTAGATAATGGGTTAGATAAATCTTCCTTTCTGCTTCTGCTTCTTTCTTCTAGTTTGAATTTCAGCAAATTTAGTCTCAGGTGAGGCTGCCAGGAAGATCTAGACCAGTAGAGTTTACAGAAGAGACTGACTCAGGCTGTCTTCTGGGCAGGTCACTTTCTTTTCTCCGAGCCTTAGTTTCCTCATCTGTAAAATGGGGACCGTAATATGTACACTACCTCCCTCACAGGATTGGGAGAAAAGTACTCGGTAAAACGTTTAGCGCTCTAGAAGTATGAGTTGTTGTTTATGGGACTGGCACAAAGCCGTCCTTGGTAGCTTTGAACAAGAATAGCCTTGGGACTGAGGGTAGGTTCTAGTCTTACCACTGAGGAGACACCAGAATGAGCCTCAGGAAAATGGGGAGCTAGTCTTAGATCAGTTTACAAGTCACTGTGTGACCTTGGATAAATACTTTACTTTGGTGAGTTTTAGGTACCTCATTTATATGAAAGAATTGTACTAGTCAGCAGGATCTGTGAATTTAAAATATATATATATATATTTATATATATATATATATATTGATAACATAATAATCAATAGCATTTATTCAGTGCTCTAAGATTTGCAGTATTCTTCACAAATATCATCTTATTTGATCTTTGTAGTAACTTTGGGAGGTAGGTGTTATTATTAAGCTCACATTACAGATAAGGAAACTGAGGTTGAGAGAAATTAAATTACTTCCTTAGACTCACACAGCTAAAGTAGTTGAGACAATATTCTAACCCAGGTCCTCCTTATTCCAAATCCAGTGCTCAAAATATTCAATAAATTCCGGCGACTCCCTATTTCTTCCAGAACCAAATACAAAATCTTCTGGTTGACTTTTAAAGTTCTTCATGACCTGCCCCCTTCCTATCTTTCCAGTTTTCTAATACTTTGCTCTCCTCCATGTTCTCTTGATATAGTGACATGAATCTCCTTGTTATTCCTTTTATATTATATCCTATCACCCAATGCAAAGCATTTTCAGGGCTGTCCTTGCCTGGAAAGCTCTCCTTCCTCATCTCCACCTCCTAGCTTCCTTGGCTTCCTTCAGGAAAGTAAGGTTTTAAATGCCATCTTCTCCACCAAGCATTTCCTGATCCTTAATCTCACTTTCCCTCTGATATAACCCCTAATTATATATCTAAATCAATATGTGTACATACACATTTTTTTTTTTGTTTTGAATAGTTGTTCATATTCTGTCTCCCCTGTTAGATTGTGAGCTCCTTGAGAGGAGGAACTGTTCTTTTTTGTTTTTGCTTTTCTTTGCATCCCCAGTGCTTAGCACAATGCCTAGAACATAGTGTTTGTTAAATGCTAGTTGACTGATTGAGCTGATAAAATTGCCTCTAAAATTGGTTTCTTTTGGTAATCTTATAAATACGTGTATATTTATACACATGTGTATTTTTATTTAATACTATATATTTGCATGCACTTTTTCTGAAGAGTTCAGAAACTTTACCAGACTGGCAAAGGGGTTTAGACACTAAAAATAATTACAAATCTCTGTATGGGATGAATTAATTTTGAGGTCCTTTTTAGATCTAACATTTTCTAATTCTAAGCTTTAGGATCCTTTTAGCACTTACAGCTATGTTCTAACATCCACTGTTCTCTTTTCAATCTTAAACATTCTGTGTACTTTTTTCTAGCATTCAAGGTCCCAAGGCTTCTTTTCAGATTCTGTTTTCTTAAGTGCCTGCCAACTTATGCAATATATAATATCATTATATTATGAGTATATATTATATATAAATATAAATAAAAGTTAGCTAGCATTTTAGGGTTTGTGAAGCACTTTACAAATATAATCTCATTTGACCTTCACAAACACCCCTGGAAAGGAGGCGCTATTTTTATTCCCATCTTATAGATGAGCAAACAGAGATAGATAGCAGTTAAAGGACTTTCCCAGGGTCACACAGTTAGTGAGCATCTGAAGCAGAATTTGAACTCCTATCTTGTCAACTCAAAATGCTGTCCTCTTCTCTACTGAGCCGCATAGGTGCCTCAAGGTACTCTAATCTCTAAATTCCATAATTTCTGTTCAATGCCTGTGAATTCTCTAATGGGGGAGAGGTAGAAAGAGGGGTTCGATTTTCTTCTTCAGTCACTTCCCCATGCCAAACTCCAAATCACTAGAGGTACTGCTGCCACCCACATTCTGGTTAAGCTGGTCCAGATGTGCTGTTCCAGAACCCGTCCCTTAGCAAACTATGTGGAAGGGAGAGGACATAGTAGACACTATCAACATAGGCCAGCTCGGTTGTGAGAATGGTATTTCCTGAACCCAAAAATTATTTGACTAACCTTTAAAGTTTGGCAGGAGTCTTCCAGACCAGTTAGGATCTTGATTCTAGTAATGTTTTTGTTTCCCTAAGTACGAGAAACTGAATATCATGTGTTTCTGATTTCATCCACTCTTAGCTCTAGAAAACACTGTTGAGGAGTAGCAGAGGAATCTGGGGAAAGTAGAATCTGAGAGGAAAAGGAAAGGATTTCAGGGTCATTCAGCCAACCACTCCCTCCAGCAGGAATCCCCGTATCAACATCCTCTGTTCCCATTCAGTCTCTCTCTCAAGACTTCCAGTGACAAGGAGCTCAACCTTCCTGGAGGCTGACCCTTCCACTTTGGAGCGGTTTGAAAATTTCCCCTGAAGTTGAGCCTTTCTGAGATTTCTACACATTGGCTCTAGTTCTACCTAAGGTGACCAAATAAAACAAATGGTCTTCTTCTTCCTCATGAGAATCCCTTAAATGCCTGAAGACAGCCATTATATTTTCCCAAAGTCTTCTTCAGGTGAAATATCCCCAGTTCCTTCTGCCTCCCCATGACAGGATTATAAAACCTTGTTCCAGTCACCTGCTTCTAACACATTCCAGTGTGTCAGTGCCCTTCCTAAAATCTGATGTCCAAGACTGAACAGTGTGGTCTCCTTGACTGGGTCACCACTGTTATCTCCCTTTTTTACAACTCTATGATTTGAACAAAGCTCTCTGAGCAGCCAATCACATGGTGGATTCATAGGGACCTTGCAATCACTGATGTTCCCAGATCTTTTACACTTGGATTATTCCCTATAACAAGTTTCCTTCCAGACTCAGCACAAATACTGTTTTCTATATTAGGGGTTCCTAAGCTTTTTGGGAGTCCTGGGATCCCTTGGTCAGTCAGTCTGGTGAAACCAATGGACTCTTCAGAAGAATGCTTTTTTAAAGGGTATTTTATTTTCCAAATCACATGTAATAACAATTTTCAACATGAGTTTCCTTTAATTATGATATCCAGATTTTCTCCCTCCCTCTTTTCCTCTCTACTTCTTTTTTTAAATAATATTTTATTTGATCATTTCCAAGCATTATTCATTAAAGACAAAGATCATTTTCTTTTCCTTCCCCCCACCCCCCATAGCCGATGCGTGATTCCACTAGGTATCACATGTGTTCTTGATTCGAACCCATTGTCATGTTGTTAGTATTTGCATTAGAGTGTTCGTTTAGAGTCTCTCCTCTGTCATGTCCCCTCAACCGCTTTAGTCAGGCAGTTGCTTTTCCTCGGTGTTTCTACTCCTACAGTTTGTCCTCTTCTTATGCAAAGTGTTTTTTCTCCTAGATCCCTGCAGATTGTTCAGGGACATTACACCGCCACTAATGGAGAAGTCCACTACGTTCGATTATACCACAGTGTGTTTGTCTCTGTGTACAGTGTTCTCCTGGTTCTGCTCCTCTCGCTCTGCATCACTTCCTGGAGGTCGTTCCAGTCTCCATGGAATTCCTCCACTTTATTATTCCTTTGAGCACAATAGTATTCCATCACCAACATATACCACAATTTGTTCAGCCATTCCCCAATTGATGGGCATCCTCTCGTTTTCCAATTTTTGGCCATCACAAAGAGCACAGCTATGAGTATTCTTGTACAAGTCTTTCTCTCCATTATCTCTTTGGGGTACAAACCCAGCAGTGCTATGGCTGGATAAAAGGGTAGACATTCTTTTATTGCTCTTTGGGCATAGTTCCAAATTGCCTTCCAGAATGGCTGGATCAGTTCACAACTCCACCAGCAATGAATTAATGTCCCTACTTTGCCACATCCCCTCCAGCATTCATTACTTCCCTTTGCTATCATGTTAGCCAATCTGCTAGGTGTGAGGTGATACCTCAGAGTTGTTTTGATTTGCATCTCTCTAATTATAAGAGATTTAGAACACTTCTTCATGTGCTTATTAATAGTTTTGATTTCTTTATCTGAAAACTGCCGATCCATGTCCCTTGCCCATTTATCAATTGGAGGATGGCTTGGTTTTTTGTACAATTGATTTAGCTCTTTATAAATTTGAGTAATTAAACCTTTGTCAGAGGTTTCTATGAAGACTTTTCCCCAATTTGTTGTTTCCCTTCTGATTTTAGTTACATTGGTTTTGTTTGTACAAAGGCTTTTTAATTTGATGTAGTTGAAATTATTGATTTTACATTTTGTGATTTTTTCTTTGTCTTGCTTGGTTTTAAAGTCTTTCCCCTCCCAAAGGTCTGACATGTATACTATTCTGTGTTTACCCAATTTACTTATGGTTTCCTTCTTTATGTTTAAGTCTTTCACCCATTTTGAATTTATCTTGGTGTAGGGTGTGAGGTGTTGATCAATTCCTAATCTCTCCCACACTGTCTTCCAATTTTCCCAGCAGTTTTTGTCAAATAGTGGATTTTTGTCCCAAAAGCTGGGATCGTTGGGTTTATTGTATACTGTCTTGCTGAGGTTGCTTGCCCCCAGTCCATTCCACTGATCCTCCTTTCTGTCTCTTAGCCAGTACCAAATTGTTTTGATGACTGCTGCTTTGTAATATAGTTTAAGGTCTGGGACTGCAAGGCCCCCATCATTTGTGTTTTTTTTTCATTATTTCCCTGGATATCCTTGATCTTTTGTTATTCGAAATGGACTTTGTTATGTTTTTTTCTAAATCAGTAAAGAAATTTTTTGGGAGTTCCATGGGTATGGCACTAAATAGATAAATAAGTTTGGGTAGGATGGTCATTTTTATTATATTGGCTCATCCTATCCATGAGCAGTTAATGTTTTTCCAATTGATCAAGTCTAGTTTTAGTTGTGTGGAAAGTGTTTTGTAGTTGTGTTCATATAGTTCCTGTGTTTCTCTTGGGAGATAGATTATTTTGTCTAAGGTGATTTTGAATGGGATTTCTTTTTCTAGTTTTTGCTGCTGAGCTGTGTTGGACATATATAGAAATGCTGATGACTTATGTGGCTTTATTTTGTATCCTGCAACTTTGCTAAAGTTGTTGATTAGCTTTTTGGTTGAGTCTCTAGGATTCTTTAAGTAGACCATCATGTCATCTGCAAAGAGTGATAACTTGGTCTCCTCCTTGCCTATTTTGATGCCTTCAATTTCTTTTTCTTCTCTAATTGCTACTGCTGGTGTTTCTAGTACAATGTCAAATAGTAGAGGTGATAATGGGCATCCTTGTTTCACTCCTGATCTTATTGGGAATGCATCTAGTTTATCCCCATTGCAGATGATATTAGTTGATGGTTTTAGATATATACTGTTTATTATTTTTAGGAACGACCCTTCTATTCCTATGCTTTCTAGTGTTTTTAATAGGAATGGGTGTTGTATTTTATCAAAGGCTTTTTCTGCGTCTATTGAGATAATCATGTGGTTCTTGTTGGTTTGCTTGTTGATGTGTTCAATTATGTGGATGGATTTCCTAATATTGAACCAGCCCTGCATCCCTGGTATAAATCCTACTTGATCATGGTGGATGACCCTTCTGATCACTTGCTGGAGTCTTTTTGCTAGTATCCTATTTAAGATTTTTGCATCTATATTCATTAGGGAGATTGGTCTATAGTTTTCTTTCTTTGTTTTTGACCTGCCTGGTTTTGGAATCAGTACCATGTTTGTGTCATAAAAGGAGTTTGGTAGAACTCCCTCTTTGCTTATTATGTCAAATAGTTTGTATAGTATTGGGATTAACTGTTCTCTGAATGTTTGATAGAATTCACTGGTGAATCCATCAGGCCCTAGGGATTTTTTCTTAGGAAGTTCTTTGATGGCTTGTTGGATTTCATTTTCTGATATGGGATTATTTAAGAATTCTATTTCTTCTTCTGTTAGTCTAGGCAGTTTGTATTTTTGTATATATTCATCCATATCACCTAAATTGGTGTATTTATTGCCATATAATTGGGCAAAGTAATTTTTAATGATTGCCTTAATTTCCTCTTCATTGGAGGTGATGTCCCCCTTTTCATCTTTGATGCTGCTAAATTGCTTTTCTTCTTTCCTTTTTTAAATTAGATTGACCAGTACTTTGTCTATTTTGTTTGTTTTTTCAAAGTACCAGCTTCTTGTCTTATTTATTAAATCAATAGTTCTATCACTTTTGATTTGATTCATTTCTCCCTTAATTTTTAGGATTTCTAGTTTGGTTTTCTGCTGGAGGTTTTTAATTTGATCACTTTCAAGTTCTTTTTATTTGCATTTCCAATTGATTGATCTCTGCTCTCCCTTGTTTGTTAATATATGCACTCAGGGATATGAATTTACCTCTGATTACTGCTTTGGCTGTATCCCAAAAGGTTTGAAAGTATGTCTCGCCATTGTCATTTTCCTCAATGAAATTATTAATTGTTTCTATGATTTCTTCTCTAACTAAATGATTTTGAAGTATCATATTGTTTAATTTCCAATTAGTTTTTGATTTGGTTTTTCATGTACCATTACTGATCATTATTTTTATTGCCTTGTGATCTGAAAAGGCTGTATTTATTATTTCTGCTTTTCTGCATTTGTGTGCCATGTTTCTGTGACCTAATGTATGGTCAATCTTTGTGATTGTGCCATGTGTTGCTGAGAAGAAGGTGTATTCCTTTTTATCCCTATTTATTTTTCTTCATATGTCTATTAATTCTAATTTTTCTAAGATTTCATTCACTTCTTTTACCTCTTTCTTATTTATTTATTTATTTATTTGATTTATCTAAATTTGATAATGGTTGGTTCAAGTCTCCCACTAATATGATGTTACTGTCTATTTCTTCCTTCAATTCTCCTAGTTTCTCCATTAGAAATTTGGGTGCTATATTATTTGGTGCATACATGTTGATTAGTGATATTTCCAAGTCCCTTTTAACAAAAGATAATTACCTTCCCTATCCCTTTTGATCAGGTCTATTTTTGCTTTGGCTTTATCAGATATCATGATTGCCACTCCTGCCTTCTTTCTGTCAGTTGAGGCCCAGAAGGTCTTACTCCATCATTTAATTCTGACCTTGTGGGTGTCTACCCACCTCATGTGTGTTTCTTGAAGACAACATATGGTAGGGTTTTGGATTCTAATCCATTCTGCTATTCGTCTACATTTTATGGGTGAGTTCATCCCATTCACATTCAAAGTTATGACTGTCACTTGTGGACTCCCTGGCATTTTGATATCCTTCCCTAATTCTAACCTTTCTTCTTCAGCTCTACCTTTTAGTCCAGTGATTTACTTTAAATCAGTCCCCTTTGTCCCCTCCCTTGATATATTTTCCTTTCTAGTCCCTCCCTTTTTGTTCCCTCCCCCTGCCCCCTCTTCTTCCCTCCCTTTTTTGTGTTCCCTCCCCCCTACCCTTCTCCCTTCCCTTGTTGGGTAAGATAGAATTAAAGATCCCAATGGATCTGGATGTTCTTCCCACTCAGAGTTGATTTCCCTGAGAGTAAGGTTTAAGTAAAAACTCTCTTCCTCTCCTTCTTATAGGAGTTTTCTTCCCTTCCCCTTCCTGTGTGAATCTTTGTGTGAGAAAGATTATTCTATTTGGTCTTTCTTTTCCCCCTATTTACACATTACATTTCCCCCACATGTTAATATACATAGATTGATATAAATGTAGTCCTTATAGAAGAGAGTTTGAGTAAAAGAAAAAGATAACATTTTTCTCCTTTTCCCTTTCCTTCATATTTACCTTTTCAGGTATTCCATGCTCTTTGTTTTTCGATATCGGACTTTCCACAGAGCTCTGGTCTTTTCTTTGCAAAAACTTGGAAATCTTCTATTTTGTTGAATGCCCATACTTTCCCTTGAAAGTATATAGTCAGTTTTGATGGATAGCTGATTCTTGGTTGAAGGCCCAGCTGTCTTGCCTTTCTGAAAATCATGTTCCATGCCTTATGGTCATTCAGAGTGGAACTTGCAAGGTCTTGTGTGACCCTGTTTGGCATTCCTTTATATCTAAATTGTCTTTTTCTGGCTTCTTGTAAGATTTTTTCTTTTGCTTGAAAGCTTTGGAATTTGGCAATTACATTCCTGGGAGTTGTCTTTTGGGTATTTAGTGTAGAGGATGTTCTTTCTCTTTCAGTGGCTGTATTGCCCTCTTGTTCTAGGATTTCTGGGCAATTTTCTTTGATTAGCTCTTGTATTACGATGTCGAGTTTGCTGTTTATTTCTGGCTTTTCTGGTAGTCCAATTATTCTTAAATTGTCTCTTCTCCCTCTATTTCCCAAGTCTATGACCTTCTCAGTGAGATATTTTATGTTCTCTTCTAATTTCTTGGTCTTTTGGCTTTGCTTTATTAATTCTTGCTCGTTGTCTTCGAGTTGCCTAATTTTGACCTTTAAAGCCTGGTTTTCCTTTTCACTTTGGTCAAACTGGTTTTGTAGATGTGTGAATTTCTTTTGCATTATTTCCCACTTTTCCTCCCAGAAGGCTTCCATCTTTTTGATCCTTTCCGATTCAGATTCTTCATGGGTTTGTGGAGAGTTTCCATTTCCTTTGGAAGGTTTCGGAGTATTTGCTTGTGTTTCCTCTTCTATCTCTTCTGTATTTTGTATTTTGGCTCCATAGAATGTGTCCAAAGTTGCCCCCTTCTTCTTGTTTTTCTTGGAATTTTGAGGCTTTTGTGCTTCTGTGGAGTTTGCCATCTCTATCTGAGTGGGGAGATCTAGCTTTTCTTATCTCTGTCTGGTGTTCAGAGGTTTTAGCCCTAGGCAGATTGTCCATTCAGAAGAATGCTTTTAAAGGCATAAAATGAAATATATAGGATTACAAAGGAAATCAGTAACATTGGAATACAGTTATTAAACTGTTTTTTCCCTTACAATACCATTGGCAAGAACCTCTGCAATCTACCTGAAGCTCCCCCTTAGCTCATTCTACTCTTCATCTCAAACAATCTTGTAATATTTAATATATATATATTCTGTATATCCTTCTAGATATACAATCATTTCCCTGGACAAAACATTTTCCACTTCTACCTTTCCAGTCTTTTTTATCCTTTACTCCTGGCTATCTATGCTTCAGTCCAGTGACACTGGCCTATTGGTTGTTCTACAAACAAGATACCTTATTTCTTGTCATTCTCTCAGCATTTTCTCTGGCTGTCCCTCATACTTGGAATGCAGTTCCTCCATATCTTTGTATACTGACCTACTTGGATTCCTTTAAGTCGCAATTAAAATCCCATCTTCTACAGGGAGCCTTCCTTCACCTTCCTTAATTCTAGTGCCTTCCTTCTGTTCATTATTTCCCATTTTTCCTGTCTATGGCTTGTTTTGTATATGTTTGTTTGTATGTTTTCTCTCCCATTAAACTGAAAGATTTCTGAAGACAAGGACTGTCTTTTGCACTTTTTTTTGTATGTCTCTAGAACTTAGCACAGTGCCTGCCACCAAGTTTTTGTTATTATTACTGTTCAGTCAGAAATGTCTGACTCTTTGGGATCTCATTTAGGGTTTTCTTAGCAAAAATGCTGGAGTGGTTTTCCATTTTCTTTTCCAACTCATTTTACTAATGAGGAAACAGAGACAAATAGGGTTAAATGACTTGCCCAGAGTCACACAGATAGTAAATGTCTGAGGCCAGATTTGAATTCATAAAGATGAGTCTTCCTGATGCCTGGACTGATACTTTATACACTGTGCTATCTAGCTGCTTAGCTACTATGGCATTTAGTAGATGCTTAAATGTTTATTGATTGATTGGTTGAATATGCATTCTGTAAGGGAAACGATAGTTTATCTTTTATTTTTGTGTGTCCAGCATTTCATGACAGTACCTGATGTGCTTTCCCACAGGACTGTACTCCTCTTAACTTCTCCATCATGCCTTGGGAAGGTCTTCATTCTTGCAAGATTACATCAGCTCTGGACCTCGTAGCTCATCAGGACCCAGTGCCACCCTCAGATTAGAGGACACAGCAGAGAACTCCTCCCAGAACCTCCATTTAAGGAGGGAATACAGTACAGATATCTCTTCATTCCCCGTTTGCTGTACTCATTGGGACTTCTCCATCATGGGCCCTCATCAGATAACTTCTCCCTGCCTCCCCCTCCTGACTTTTGAGTGTCCTTTTGCATATTGTCTTTTTTTCATTAGACAGTAAGCATTTTGAGGACAGAGACACATACATTTTGGAATTTGTATGCCCAGGGCTTAGCACAATGCAAAGCACATAATGAGCACTTAATAAAGATTTATTGACTGACTAACATATAGTAGTAGACAATGAATAGATGTTTGTTGACTGATTGGTGTCTCATCCATCTGATATTTGTGTAGCTGATTATATGTCATCTTTCCACTAATATCTTTCCAGTAATGTTTTGAAATTTCATCTAAGTTTCAGCCTTGTCTTCAGACTCTCAGGAACCTTTTTTACTCAAGTAATGGACAAAAATCTGGACTAGACAAGTGCCAAAAGCCCAAACGCATTCCCTAAAAAACTATGGGAAGCTGATGTGAATTCTTTAATGCTCCTTGGTACTGATTAGCCAACCAAGTCTACATTGCTCCATTTGATTCACAAGAGTATCAGGAGAGGCTTTGTTAAAAATCTTGCTGAAACCCAGATATACAATAACTCTGCTCTTGCATTCATTCATTATCATCAAATATAATCATTTTCCTAAGCACTTTCCTATGTGCCAAGTTGGGTCAGGGATACAAAGAACAACCAAAGGACCATCTCCATTGAGGAACTCACATTCTAGCAGAGGAGACAATCTGCGAACCACCATCTGTGCTCTGGAGATATACTGGGTAAAGGGAAGGGGAGCTCAGAGGGAAGATCCTGTGGAGTGGAGACCAGGAAAGAACTAAATTGCTGCTCTGCAAAGAAATAATGAAGAGGGAAAAGAGTAGAACTGAGAGGAATTATGTACAGGAACAGCAACACTGTTCAAAGACTAAATTTGAATGATTAAACTATTCTGAGTTATATGAATACTCAAATCAGCTACAAAGGACCGACAAAGGTAGACACTATCCACCTCTAGAGACAGAATTGATATCTAGAACTATGAATTGTATAGTTTCACATATATAACTGTGTCAAGCTTCTCTAGGACAAGGTTGAGAGAAAGGGAGAAAAATGCTTGCAATTCAAGAAACAAAAAATAAAAGAAATATATTTTAAAGCTTTTAAAATCATAATAAGGGTGTGAAATGTTATTCTCTCTTGTCAGGGACAATGTCAAGTATACCTAAACCTTGCCTAATTTGTTTGGAGATGAACTGTGTTTCCTAGGCATCTTTCCAGGATATGAGGGAGCTGACGGAGGCATGTGAAATAGAAGAATCAATTCCTGGTGAAGTTCAAGCACAGTTTATCAAAGGGTCAGTTTGTGAGCCCTTGGAAAGGAAGATGTGATCACTAAGAGATAGTATGGATTCCTTAAGAACAAGTCCTGCCTGACTAAGTTCATTTCCCTTTTTGACAAGGTTGTAGAACTGTCATTAAGTTCTTTCCTGGTCTCGCCTTGACAGGATCTTCCCTCTGAGCACCCTTTCCATTTACCCTGTTTATCTCCTTTCCATAAACCTGATAGGTAATATGTTCCATATTCTAATTTGCCCAGGAGATCTCCCTTTATATCCATGTCACATATCCATTTTAACCACATAATGGTAAATGGTTTAGGAGATTGACCTATGCTTAATTTCTGCTAAATTGTTTTCCAGTTTTCCTAAATGGTGATTTCTTATCCTGAAAGCTTAAATCTTTACATTTATCAAACACAAAGTGACTATATTTATTTACCAACATTTATTGAATACTCTATTTCACTGATCCAGTTTTGCTTTTCTTAGCCAGTACCAGAGAGCTTTGATAATTTTTACCTTATGATACAATTTAAGATCTGGCATGGCTAGATGGCTTTCCTTTACATTTTTCATTAATTCTTTGGAGTTTTTTGACTTTTTATTCTTCCAAATGCATTTTGTTATTGTTTTTTTCTAGCTCAATAAAATAACTTTTTGGTAATATAATTGATATAGCATTGAATAAGTAGATTAACTCTGGAACTCAGATTGACTCACTCCATGCCCAGGAACATTTCTAATAATAATGATAGCTGGGTGGCTATCATTGGGACCAGGATTATTATTGTTATTGTAGTTATTAATGATAACAATTCATAATGTTATCATGCTTTAAAGTTTGCAAAGCACCTTACAAATATCATCTCATTTTATCTTCCCAACTCCGAGAATCAAATATTATTATTCCCATTTTATAAACGGTGAACTGAGGCTGCCAGCCCAACTCTCTTGCCCAGGATCACAAACCTAGTGAAAATCTGGGTTTAGAGTTGAATTCAGGTCTTTCTGATTCAAGATCCCATGCTTTATCCATTGAGCCACTTAACTGACTTATTATCCTTATTTTATGATTCTTCTTCATAGAGTACTAGGGAGAGAAGGGGAGGGTTAGTAAGGACTTGAAAGGAAGGCAGGCTGGATAGCCCACAAACCAAGAGAGAGAACCTTGGGGTCTTTAAATCCTAGACCCCCAGCTAGAGACCACTTACCCTCTGCCAGACCTCAGCATGCCCCAGGAAGCCTGCTCCCTGACCAGAGCAGTCAGTTCAATGCTGACAGGCTGAGCCCCTTCCTGGGGCAGGATGGACCATGTGCCTGGATTGTCTTCTATGAGGCTTCAGGATTTTCCCCACGTGCTTTGCAGTCCCGTGTCTTTGCCTGAATAATGATCCAGTCAAAGCTGAAATCAGGGCTGGCTCCTAAAGCCCAAAGCCAAAGTCTGACCACAGTTTGAATGCTCCATTTCTACTTCACTCAGCATTTCCAATTTACTTCCACCCATTCCCAAATATGATGAAGGATTTCAGTCCTTCATGCAGAAAAGCCATCATCTCCTTTTGGTCTTTCCAAGACATCTCCATACATCGCCTTTGGGGTTGTCTTCTCCAATGCCTTCATTTCATAGATGAGGACACTGTGAAGGAAGGTAATGAGAACAAGAATAAAGCTAAATGCTGGGAATACAGGTACGAGCAACAGCCATATTTAGCTCATATTCACTCAGGCTAAGGAGACATTAACATTAAAAAAATGAATTTATATCAATATATTTTGCTTTGATGTTGTCTAATTCTCCCCCATATCCTGTTTTCTCCCCACTCTCAGAGTTAGTTCATATAGCAAATAACATGTATATAGTGAATGGAAGGTAAGGGTTTGAATATGTATTATTGATGCGCAGATGGAAAATTTGCCACACCTGAGCTACTTTCCCAGCATCCTTTTAAGTTACATCCTCATTTTACATAAGGATGCTTAAGAGATAAATTTGGCTGAGACCAACCTGCGGGGCTCTTTTTTGGGAGCTTGTGCTTTTGGTAAAGTTCTGCAGATGAGTCTCTGTCTCTCTTTGCTCTCCTCACTTGACTGAAAGAACCTTTTTTCTTTTCCCCTCTCTTTTGATTGATTATTAAAAATCCTATACATTTTTAAATATTAGGAGTATTTATTCATTTTTACTAGTACACTAATTTAATATATTATTTAAATAACATATCACATGATATGTTACTTAAATATATTTAATTTTTTAAAAATTTTATTTTAAAATTTTATTTAATTAAAAAAAACATTTTAAATTTTATTTGTATACTTTAAATTGAAAAATAAAAATTTAAATTCATAATTAAAATTAAAAATTTAATTTAAATTTTAAATACATTTGCATTTGTTTTTGGAATATTTAAATATATTTAAATTCTGTGTATTGATTCCAAGGCAGAAGAGTGACAAAGGGCTAGGCAATGGGGGGGTTAAATGACTTGCCCAGGATTACACAGCTAGAGAGTGCCTGAGGCCACCTTTGAACCTAGGACCTCCTGTTGTTTGAACTGTGTAGGATTGAAATTAATATCCAACATTCCAAGAATTATATTTTATAAAGTTTATTAATAATCACTTGAAGTAGAAGGAATAAAAGGGAATAGAAGTTTAAAAAAGCTTAATTATCTAACAAAATTAAGACCACATGAATAATAGTCTCCTGGCTCTCACCTCTTGCCACCTCCACCAAACCAATCAGATCAAGAGAGCAAGAGGCAGGGTTACACAAAATTTATAACCTCCCTATGTTAGCATGTAAGGTGAGGAGAGTGGGGTGCTGGGAAACATAGTTTTGTAGGGTAACATTCTAATTATACAATTGACTCTCAATCCACTGAATCACCTAGCTGCCCCCTTAGCAAATATTATTTAAAATAAATTAAAACCCTTACCTTCCATCTTAGAATAAATATTGCATATTGGTTCCAAGGCAGAAGAACAGTAAGGGATAGGCAATGAGGGACCAAATGATTTGTTCAGGGTCATATTGCTAGGAAGTGTCTGCTGTCACATGTGAACCCAGAACTTCCCTTCTCTTGGCCTGGTTCCTCATCCACTGAACCACCTAGCTTCCAGAAAATAATATATTTAAAGGACAAAAGAAGAAAGAAAGAAAGAAAGAAAGAAAGAGAGAAAGAAAGAAAGAAAGAAGCAAAAAAGAGGAGTAAAAGAAAAAAATTCAGCAAAATCAATAAATACATCGAAGAATATGATGTGTGTGGACTTCTTACTTTTGCAGAGAAGTAGAGAAATATTTAATCATATTTAAGGAGTTTGTGCTGAGGGGAGTAAAGTTGAAATTCAGACTGAAATAGAAATGGAACTTTCAAACTGTGATTTGATCTTGGCTTTGGGCTCTAAGAGCCAAACATGACTTTAGCTTTGATTGGATCATTATCTAGTAAAAGATGTATTAAAAAGCAATAAAAGACACGGGGCATCATCATCATTGTCAGGAGCAGCAGTAGTAGCAGCATTCACATGTCTAGAACACTTTAAGGCTTATTTTAAAGTTCCCTCACAACAATCCTAGGAGATGAGGAGTGTGATGATTCCGTCCCCAACCATTTGGTTGGAGAGGAAAATCGAGGCTCAGAGACCCAGAGATCTGGGTTCAAATATCAAGAAGTTATTGACCTCTTGGTACTTCAGTTTCCTTATTTATAAACTGGGGATGACAATCTTCCTACGAGGGAGTGTTTGAAAGACAGCTAGCTTTGGATTCATGAGGACCTGGTTTACCTTTCTGCTTTGGACTTGATGGAAAAATCTGCGTCTAGATTTGAATTCAGGTCTTTCTGATTCTAGGTCCAGCGCTTTGTCCACTGAACCACCTTGCTGATGTATTATCCTTATTTCTATGATTCTAGTTCACCAAATTCTTGCCTAGAAGAGCCAAGTCAAAATATAGAGAAAGGAGAAGAGAAAGGGAGGGCCAGTATGGACTATTGTCTGAATGTCTCTACAGGAGGCTCTTAATCTCTCTTACTATCCCTCTGACTATAATTTGTGGAACAGGCGTCTCTCTGCTTTGGTGGAAGAAGTCTTCTCACTAGGAATTCCCTACCCTGATGGAATCACAGGTCTTTCCACCCTCTCTCCAATATCTTATTCCTCCCACTCTCACTCCCAATCCTTGTTCTACCTATCATGCAGGTTGTAAAAATGCACTTTGTAAATTCATTCAGTCAACAAGAATTTATTAAACTCTTACTGCGTGTCAGGCACTGTGCTGAATGCTGGGAATACAACTACAAATAGAAAGACTATCTGCTCTCAAGGGGCTTACATTGAGGAAGTCCAGAGTACAACCTGAAAAGGAGTAAGATGTGGCTGCCTGGGGCAACCTCCTTAAGCCAAGGTTCTAGGAGGAGCCATTCAAGCAGAGGGAGAGGATGTAGGGATGGAGGTAGTTCCACTGTTGTGAATTCCAGAGCTGGAGAGCATTTCAGGATAGAGAGCTGAGGCACAGCAAAGGAAGTCTGGAGTGTTTTTTGAGAAGAATGAGGCTCACTTGCCTCTTGACCTCAATTTCCATATCTGTAAAATAGGGATAATGGCACTAAATATATAGCATGGTTGTGAGAAAAGTGCTTTGTAATCCTTGAAGAAACTCCTTAGTTTCTTCTTACTTGCTTCATCATCATGACTATTAAAACATCATAAACAAAAAGAAGGGTTGAAGAAATTATCAAGGTAGCGAGACCCTAAATTACTCTTATTTGTACTAGTAAGAGCCTTGAGGGCAGGGTGGTTTAAGGACTTGACTTCTCTCTGAAGGATCCCCACATCTCCAACCAAATGGAGACAACTCTCCCAGGCCAGATGCAACGTAACCAGGACAGACTACAGATGCTTTCTCACTTTGGTAATTCCTTGGCCTGTAGTTTAGGGAATAAACTACTAATGCTTTCCAAGTAGGGGTTGTAAATTGTCATTATCCCATAACAAATGGCTGGGCTACTGAGCACATGCATGAACACATGTAGATCTGGGAGTCAAAAATGCCTGGATCAGCAAATCATGCCTTCAGTGCCCTTCACCCCATCTTGCTGGCTTTGGGAAGCTTCCGCCACTCTTCTGAGCCCATGCAAACCTCTGAGCATCTTTCCCCCCATCTTCCTTTTAGTTCAAGTCAATTCTCAGAATCTCAGAGCTGGAAGGGACCTCAGAGGTCATCTAGTGCTGCAAAGAGATTCTCCTCTAAGATCTGCTTGTCACAGGCTCATCCAAGCAGTGCTTAGGGGAGAATTTGTAGCTCCCTCAGGAAGCCCATTTCTCATTATCAGGAAGTGTTTTTCCCAGCTTGGGTTGAGTCCAAAAGTGGTTGTTCCTGATTCTTCTCATTCTTCCCTGTGCTATTTCCTCAGGTGAATTGCTCTACCACAGGGACATCAAGTCCTCTTCCACAGCCCA
The DNA here is from genome assembly GCF_027887165.1 of Monodelphis domestica. Classification (NCBI taxonomy): domain Eukaryota; kingdom Metazoa; phylum Chordata; class Mammalia; order Didelphimorphia; family Didelphidae; genus Monodelphis; species Monodelphis domestica. The sequence continues at coordinate 123,904,001 of NC_077229.1, forward strand.
TCAAATTCCTGAAGAGAGAAATCTCATCCGAGCTCCCTAACTTTTCTCTTCTCACAGCAGTGTGAAAGCAAGGAAGAACACTGGCAGCAGCTCTTACCAGTTGGTAGAGCTAATTGTTAAATTTTCATTGTGAGTATTTATATCTCAAATCCCCAAATGCTACAAATCAGGCCTTGATTTATTGTTTTGTTGATTGTCTAGACTTGAAAGTAATGAGGCAAATGTAAATAATGCAGATTAAATTTAAAAATGTAAATAAATGAGCAAACCTCTTCTCCAGACTAAAAATTCCCAGTTCTACTTACTGATTCTCGTTTTGAATGAACTCAAAGCCATTGGCTCCCCTAAGCTGGATGCTGTCCAGTTTATGAGTGTCTTTCCTAAATCTTAGTACCCGGTGCTGAATTGTAATTCTCAAATCAATGAATGAACATTGACCCAGAGACTACTCTGTGTGCCAGATACTAAGGAACACAAGCACAAAAATGAAACAGTTCCTGGTTTCTAAGAGCTTACATTCTAAAGGTAGTTTAGCCAGGTCAAAGGGCAAGCAGTCCTATCAATGACATCATCTTGGACCCTATACTTCACTTTATGCAGTCCATAATCACCTTAGCTTCCTTGCTTGACATATCACAATGTTGAGTCATATTCAGTTTGCTTTCTTCAGATTCAAATCTAAAAAACAAAAACAAACACTACCTTCTGTCTTAGAACCAATACTGTGTATTAGTTCCAAGGCAGAAGAGTGGTAAGAAGCAATGGGGGTTAAGTGACTTGCCCAGGGTCACACAACTGGGAAGTGTCTGAGGTCTGATTTGAACCCAGGACCTCCCATCTCTAGGCCTGACTCTCAATCCACTGAGCCACCTGACTGTACCTGATTGATAACAATCTAAAAAAGTATTATCTAATCATATTTCCCTATAACATATTTATAAAATTGACATTTTAAAAAATTTGGAAAATATTTATTAAATATATACTGGTTTCTTTCAAGACTCAGCTCTGATTCCTCCTTCTGCCTTTTCCAGTTCCCTAGCTTCTAGTGTCTTCTCTTTGAGATTACCTTCCATCTCCTCTGTGTATTATATATCTAGTCATACACCTGTTGTGTTCCCAATTAGAAGGCGAGCTCCTTGAGGATACATTTTGGCTCCCCTTTTGGGGTGTGAATTCCTCCAGGGCACATATTTTCTCCTTCATTAGACTGAACTCTTTGAAGGGGCTGTTTTTGCCTTTCTTTGGTTGGCCATCACTTAGCATGACACCTGGTGCAAAGTAAATGCTTAATAGATGTCTGTTGATTGACTGACCTGTTCTCTGTGTGTGAAGTGCTGTGCTGAAGGGGAGATAGAGATGTAAAAGAATGTCCTTTCTCTTTGTGCTCCAAGGAGGTGTGAGGCAAGAATTAGTCAGTCATTTCAGTTGAGATGATTCTCTAAGACCCCATTTGGAGTTTTCTTGGCAGAGATATTAGAGCAATTTGTAAAATGTAGGGCATATTAGAGATACAAATCAGAGACCGAAGGGGAAAAAGAGAGGTTTATTGGTATGGAAGGAAAGTGAGGGATCATTGATGTAGACTGGGAAAAGACCTCAGAGGCCACTTCATTTTACAGAGAAGGAAATTGAGGTCCATGAAGTCTAAGTGGTTTGTATGATAAATAATAATAAGAGACTATATTGATTGGTAATTGATAACTAACAGATGAGGCATTTATCTTCTTTCTTCTGTCTATCCTCCCTTCCTCCCATTTCCTCCCTCTCTTCAACCTCCCTTTCCTCCCCTCCCCCCTTCCTTCTTCTAAATCAACTCAGGGGTGAGTTTATGATGTTTCACATGAAATACTCTTTTTCTTCTTTGTCTTAAGTAAGGGGTTTATTTGGAGAAGACAGGAAGGGATAAGGAATGGAGGTAAGAGGGTTGGGGATTTCCCTAATACTACAGTGAGTCTTAGTTTGGAGGTTGTTGAAATATAGTTCAAATTGCGAGGAATGGTTGATAGGTCTGGAAGTTCAGTCACTATCATCAACAGAGAAAGTCAGAGAGATGTATGGACTATTGTCCTTCTTTCTTCTGTCTCCTTAATCACAAGCCTTCTTCCTTCATTCAAGGCAACAAGGTAACCTGGGTCTAACCAGCAGTTGGCTTTGCCTCCAACTGTTTCTCCTGGTAACATTCTGAATAGAACATTCATTTGACTGATAGGTCATCAGCCTCCACTGCTTCTGCCTTTTGCATGCTTTTCCAATTTCTCCCTTCCACATTTGCCCAAGGCACATATGCAGTCACTTCCTAAACCTAGATTCAGATTGAGATCTTTTGGCTCCAGAGGCATCATTCTTCCCACAGTCCTCTGCTGCTTTCTAGGGCATCTTAAAGGAGGTAGTATTTATGTTAGACTTTTAAAGAATGAGGAGGAACTCAATGGTTAAGGAGGGAGGAGAGTATTCCAGGCATAGGGAACAGCTTGGACTCAGCATGGGGTTGTCCTACAGCTGGTCTCAAGATGGCAGGTGCCTCACTTAACTTCAGAGTGTGTTTGTCATATGTCTGAAATGAAAAAAATAATAGTCACAGGAAGATGAATTTTACAGTCTATTTTGCCTGTTTTGTCCAAGATCCCTTTGTTAAGAAGCTTCAGTGATTTTTTAATAAAAATTTTTTATTAAATAAAAATCAGCAAAGATTTATTCAATACCTATTGGCATCTTTCAAGACTCAGCTCAAATATCACTTTCTGTTAAAGATCTGTCCCAGTTTCCTCAGCTTTTCTCTGAAATTACCATGAATTGAGAAAGTCAGAGATTCAACTTGTCTCCTTAGGGAAAGGGAAAGGAAGGGAACAAGCCTTTACTAGTGTATGCTATGTGCCAGGTATGATGCTAGGTACTTTAAAAATATTATCTTACTTGATCTCCACTATAACTCTGGGAGGTAGATGCTATTATCTTCATTTATCTCCCAGATGAGGAAACTGAAGCAGTCAGAGATTAAGTGACTTGCCCAGGATCACACAACTAGTAAATATCATCTCTGAACATTTTCTCTGTCTCTCATGCCTGAATGTTTTCTTTCTTCATCATCTACTGGTTTCTTTTGCTTCCTTTAAGTCCCAACTAAAATCCCTTTAGTAAGCCTTTTCCAAGTGACTTCCTGTTTTTATTTCCTATGTTTTATATATAGCTTGTTTGTACATATGAGTTTGCTTGTTGTTTCTCCAGTTGAATTAGCTCCTTGAGAGAAGGGACCATCTTTTCATGTCTCCGGCACTTAGTAGAGTTCCTATAATATATTGTTGTTGTTTTTCCTTCATTTTTGGAGAGGACCAATGATGTCATTCAGTATAGCCTTGACTTGTTTTTGAATTGTATTTAAGTGAGGCAGAGTTGTACAAAGTCATCACTTAGTATAGCGTAGTACATAATAAATGTTTGTTTACTGACTGAGTGAAGTGTCTAAGGCTGGATTTGAACTTAGCCTTTTTGAGTTTCTGGACTTTATTCACTACTTGTGTAGATTTTACATATATGTAAAGAAGAACTTCTTCATGATTGGAACTTCTCAGCCATGCAATGGAGTGCTTTTGCCATTAGTCCATTAGTAGGTTTCTTGCCATTGGAAGACTTCAAGTGGGGGCTCTATAAATACTTATCAGCAGAATTATAAAGGTGATTTCCAGATACAGGATGACCTCTTATGTCCCTTCCATGTCTGGAACTTAAATTTGATTTCACCTTTATTGTCACAATATTTTCATGACCCCTTAACGATCCTGGAGACCACAACCAGCATCTTGGTCATGAGTACAATGTAACCTAAATGAAAGGAATAAGAGGTCAAATGGAGAAATTATGTGGTTCTCCAAAATCAAAGAGTTCCATAGTTGGAAGGTATCTCAGAAACCAATGAATATGACCCTAGGAGAGCCTACCCAACAAGTCATCATTCAGCCTTTGCTTGAAGACCTCTGTACATGGCGATTTCACAAGCCATAGAGCTCGCTCATTTCCCTTTAATGCAATTTTAATGGTTAGGAAGTTCTTTACATAGAATGACCATCTGCTTTCCTGTAACTTCCTCCTGTTGGTCCTACTTCTGCCTTTTGAGACAAAGAACATTGAACATATTCCTTCTTTCATATGATTCCCTCTCAGCGATTTGAAGGCCCTCTAAAGTTTTCTCTTTTCCAGACCAAACATTCTTAGTTCTTTCCACTGGTCCTCACAAGATGCCATCTCCAGGCACCCTCTCCATTCTGACCATCCTCATTTGTCACTGTCTTTACTACAACATGTGGCCGAATAGAAAGGGTGTCTAAGCCTACTAGCAAGAGTCTTCAGTCTGGAAATATGAAGCCAAAAGGAGGATTAACTAGAATCTAAAATATCATAAAAGATTGCTGGGTCTCCCTGCGTGTTGCCCCTTCTTCTAGAATGTTCTTGCTCACCACTGTTTATCTAAAGGCCATTAGCATCTAAGGCAAAGCCTAAGACCTGATTCAATGATGAAATCTCCCTTGACCATTCCAGTTTACACTGATTTTTCCTTCTTTATAATTACTCCTAATATGCCAGCAAGTCAGTCAGTCAGTCAAGAAGCATTTATTATATGCCTACTATGTGGCAGGTACTGGGTAAGAGCCACATAATTCATCCAATAATCATTTTGTTATTGTTTCACATGAGCTGGTCATCTCTCTCCATCAGGACTGCCAGCTCCCTATGGGTTTCTACTTCTTCCAAATCACCCATAGAGATGAGAACAGAGCTGGACACAGAGCAACAGGTTTGGTAAATAACTGTTGTTTGGCTGATCAATTCACTTTCTTCAAAATCTAACTTGCCTAGGTGTTTAGAGTCCAGGGATGTTTATGCCCTAGAATTAGAGGACCTACTACTATAAGGAACCCAAGAGCTTGTCTACTTTTACCTAATCCAACATTCTCTTTTAATAGGTGAGAAAACTGAGGTCCAAAGAAGTGAAATAAGTTTTCCAAGGTCACACAGCTAGCAAGTACCATACTTGACATTAATCTTGATATTCTGGACTCTAATGCCAGTATTTTTTTTTTCACTATAAAGTGTTCCCTTCTACTCATTAGATTTGACGGAAACTTTCTTTCAGTTTAACAGTTGGTTGTGTAAACCTTAAAATTTCTTAGACTTATGAATGTTGGAAATTTCCCCATTGGGAAATTTCATACTTGAAAAATTTCCTACTGATAGTAAGAACTCTATTGGAATGTGAAACTCCTTAGCATGGGAGGATCCTTCTCCTCCCTACTTAAGACTACTTTAGGACAGAAACCTTTTGCTAAACAATGGAAAGGGCTTTGACCTATGCTTAAGCATAGAACAGGAAGTTCTTTGAGTCATGATTGATTTTAGAATTGATACAATAGAGATACTTGGAATGACAGAACCAGGTCTTGGAACTTACAATCTCCACCCTACTCAGAGTAACAGAATTTAGGAAGGGCTGCAGCAAAGATCAAGATTTAATTATTTGAGAATATGACCTTCAACAGACATGTGCAAAGGGGACAGACCTCTGGGCGGTCCTGGGTTAAGCTAGAGCCGCCATTGGCACAGGGGAGACATTGACAGTGATTGGTAGATGTGAGAACTGAGGGGAGGGGACTTAGAAGTTTTCCTTAAAGATAGCGGGGGGGGGGGTCTGAGGACAGGAGGGAGGAGGTTTTGCTCTGGGAGGTTTTGCTCTGAGAGGTTTTGCTCTGGAGGAGTCTGAGAGGAGAGAGGTCCTGGAGGGAGAGCTCCTGAAGAGGTTGGAGAGGAGGGCTTGCTCTGAAGGAGGCTGGAGGTGGAGGCCCCTGAGACTGTTTCTCCATTTTGGTCACGTGAGTGATAGGGACTGATCTCTTTTCTTTGCCTCAGCTATCTAAGGGCTTGGGCCTTTGGCCCAGCCTAAGCAGAGGGGGGATTTAAGCCCTATTCCCTTCTCTCCCCTTTCTCTCTCTCTCTCTCTCTCTCTCTCTCTCTCTCTCTCTCTCTCTCTCTCTCTCTCTTTCTCTAATACCTTTCTTCCTCCTGTTTGTAATTAAAAACTCCATAAAAGGTTGACTGCTGACTTGAGTTTTCATTTAGGAATTACATAGCTGAATTCCTTGGCGACCTTAAATTAATATATATCAGTCTTTTAAAGTGATTTCCATATCACAGTTGTGCTTATATCCTTAAAAATCTGCTAGGATAAAAGAATTCTGTCTCTCTTATGGCACTGGGGTTAAGCAGTGACCATTCTGACTTTGTTGTAGAGATATGGATTGGCTTTGTAACATAGTATTATAGAGAGTGAGTTGGAACTGGAACGAGAAAATTTGGCCTTGGGTGTTGGCCATTTGCTTCTTAGTAGTATGACTCTGGGTAAGTCATTTCATGTCTCTTAAGCCTTAGTTTCCTCATACATGAAAGCAAAATGGTAAATACTTTCTGCAGTCTTCCTTGAAGGGCTGTTGTGAAGCTGAAAATGATATGATGAATGAAAATACCGTCAATATAACTCAGCACATAAATGACCACTACTATGATTAGATTTCTTATCATATTACCTACCTGGAGGCAAGAACTCTTTTAAAGTAGGCCAGAAAATATCAGTAAAGCCTTATGTGGGATATTAAGTTCTAAAAGTTTAGTTTAGTTTAGTTTTTTTTTCCACTCTAAGAAAAAGGCAATATGTTTTTTTTTTTTCATAGTAAATGATCTAATTCTGTCTTAAATCATTTGAGGAAAGAATGATTCTCGTTCAATTGTTTCTGACTCTTTCTGACCATTTTTGGGGGTTTCTTGGCAAAGATAAGTGGTTAGCCAATTTCCTCCTCCAGCTCATCTTACAGTTGAGAAAATGGAGACCAACAGGGACTTGTCTATGGTCACACAGCTGGTGTCTGAGCTGGGTTTGAACTCAAGTCTTCCTGACTCCAGGTCTGGTATACTATCCACTCCACCACCTAAACAGCACTTGGGTTCTGCCATTTACTACCTTTGTGACTTCAGGTAAAGTAATTTACCTTCTCTGGACCTCACTTTCCCCATTTGTAAAAAGAGAGGGCTAGACTACAGGACCTTAAAAATCCCTCCCAGCTTTAAAAACCATGAAGGTTTAGGTCACCTAATCTAATTCCCTCATTATAAAGAAAAGAAAAGTAGGCAAGAAAGAGAAGGTGATTTTCCCAAGGCTTCAAAGCCTGTCTCTGCAAATCAGGGAGTTTTGTTAAGATTTCTGGATGGGGAAGTCCATTGTTCCTTCCTCTCTACAATGCAGGCTCTTCCCACTATTTAGCAGATGAAGAAACTGAGGCTCAGAAAGACAATGACTTGCTGAAGTTAATGCAGCTAGTAAGTGTCCAATCTGGGACCAGAGCTAGGTTTTCTGATGCTGTGTCCATGTCTGTTTTGCTCAATTGCCCATATGCTGCCAATGTGGAATTCCATTTTCAATCAGCTAGGAAACTATCCGGAGTCTGGAATGTGGATCTCTAAGATGTAAATCTGATTGAAAAGGAAAATGCAGCTGCCCATTGTCCCCATGGCTACTGAAAGCCTTTACCAAGCACCTGTTGATGAATTAAATGAAAGGCTGTACTGCCTTTTTGAAGTTTATAAGGTCCAGCTGCTAAATCTTGCCCTTGCTCTCATGATAGCATGGGGCCAACCACTAAATGTCCTTCATACTGCAATACTGGACCAAAGGTATCACTAGGTACAGGATCAAGGCAAGTCAAACATCACTTGTATGTGCAGACCACTTCACCTATTCAAGCCTCAATTTTCTAAACTGTGAAATGATAATATCTGCAGTTATTCCCCAGGTTGTTATTATATCAGATCAAGTTTTCTAGGCCCTTCTCCCCCTGCTCCATTTTGTAGAGGAGAACACTGAGGCTTCAAGAGAAGCCCCAAGTTCTAAGACTAATTAATGGTTTATATTTCTAAAGGTAACATAGGATTTACAAACACAGTCTTATTTAATTATGCTATCCTGCCAGGTAGCAGAAATATTATTATTCTCTGCTTTCTGATAAAGAGACCAAAGGAGCCATGCCCAAATTTTCTGCCTCTCTGTTCAGTATCTTTTCCTCATTACCAATAGTTGATAAATGACATAATAGTCAGTCATTTTCAAATTGCTTTTTGATGAGCCTGCCTTTAGAATAAGAATGCACCCAGGATTGACTTTGGTAAGTAATGGCATACATCAGTCAGGGTACTTCCTGAGATGGAACTGGATAGAGAGCCCAGCCCTTTCCTTCTTGTGCCAGTGGTAGAACTCTTAAAAAGGGACATTAGACTTTTACTGGCTACAGATGTCCCACTTCACAAAAAAAAAAAATTGAAACTCTTATTGACACTCTTGGCATAGATGGTCACAGGTTTCCAAACTGGCTGCTTCCAAGAAATAAATTATTTCTGGGATTTCCTCAGGAAATTTCTGTGGGCCAGAGTTTTAGTCATATTCCACCTGTGAAAGACTGGGAAGAAGGGAAGGAGAGGCACAAGGAGGAGGGGATATGATCAAATCCTCTGGCATAGCAGTACCTTACATGACATCCAAGAAAATTTAGCACTGAACAGTCCAACCAATGGACTTCAGCTAGCAACATCTCTGGATGGATCCAAACAGGGCAACTAAGTTTTTGGACCATTCAAACACAAAAATAAATGAAAATGAGAATTTTAAGTATTTGGGTATTTTGACTGAAAATGAATATACTTAAAAAACCCAACCCTTACCTACTATCTCAGGATCAATACTGTGTGTTGTTTCCAGAACAGAAGAGTGGCAATGACTAGGTAATGGAGGTTAAGTTGACTTGCTCAGGTTCACGTAGTAGGAAGTGTCTGAGGCCAGGTTGGAAGCTAGAACTTCCTGTCTCTTGCCTGGCACTCAATTCACCGAACCATCTAGCTGCCCCTTGAGTATACTTTTAAAAAAGTATTGTTTCCTTGAAATCACACTGATTTCCTCAGCTATTCCTTTAATTTAATGATTGGAAATAGTTGGTTATGTTAAATGAAGTTTGAAAGTTTGCTAACCATTGGATTTGGAGCTAGGACGATCTTTGGAAGTTATTTAGCTCAATTCCTCATTTTAAGGTTAAGAACATGGAGATGCAGAGTGGTCAAGTAACTTCTGAAATGTCACACAGTCAATCAGTAGCTGGGCTGGGACAGTTTTGACTTAAAAGAAAAATGAGGAAAAGTATGGATGAGGGTTTTGTTTATTTGTCTGTAGAGAAAGATAAATCTTGTGGGCATGTTTGAGGTAGATTCCATGCCTCGATTTCAATTGTCATTTGATGAAATGTTTAATCCAGAGTCCCTCACATGAAATGCACACATGAAGGGCAAACATCCTTTTCATTAGTCATTATACTGAGTAACTTAAACCAAGGCAAAATAATTTGTATAATAGAAATAAATGGGGGCAGCTAGGTAGCACAGAGCTCTTGGGCATGCAGTTGAGAGGACCTGGGCTCAAATCTATCCTCAGATACTTCCTACCTGTGTGACCTTGGGCAAGTCACTTAACCCTGTAGTAGCAGGGAGTCAGGAACTAAAGTTTGAAAGGTCTCAGAGAGAAAGGGGACAGCTACACAAGGGAAGGTGAGAGAGATGATCAAGGTCCAGAGTTGAAAGGTAAAGAGGAAATCTCCTTCAGTCTCTGGTTTCTTCTTCCCTTGATAGATATTATCCTGATCCCCTTAGTACATTAGAAGAATAAGATGTTCAGTTTCTTCTGGATTAATAAGATCCTATTTATTCTTTTTGGTATTTAGGAATGGTAGGTTTGGGGAAGAGGGAAAATTAGGAAATCCCCAATTCTATTTTAACCTAAATTCCCTTCAGGGGTTGAGGGCTCAGATCTGGGGACCCGAGTCCCTGAGGAGATTGTGGAGTCAGGCTGTTGTATTTTCCTGATATATAGAGATGTACAGTTATTGATGATATCAATTGAAAATCTTCTTAGGTGGATAGTCTTTTATCTTCCCCAAAGGGAAAAAAGTCTCTATCCACCACTACTGAGGAAGGATGGCTAATCTAATTTCTTCAGATTGATGAGGGATAACAACAGGTTGAGCTCAGCAAGATATTCATCTCTCTTCCAGTTCACAGAGAGAAGAACCCCCTCTCCAACTAACTGCTCATCTGTTTTTCTTGGCTAGAGGTTCTAGCCCCACCCCACATTGCCAGCAAAATTCCATTCTCTTCCTGCATGAGGTTTTCCTGCAAACCAAGTCCTTGCAATGCAGTCTAACTCTCTCATCCACAACCCCAAATGTCTAGTCTTGGCTGATCTTCTGTCTCAGAATTGATACCAAGACAGAAGGTAAGGGTTAAGGGTTAAAAAAAGAGTGATGACCTTTTACATAGGATTATAGACAAGATCCTAATTCACAAATTTGTTCCTTGTTACTCTTTTCTTCCAGATCATATTCATTCTTTCTTACCTAGCTATATATTCCTGGACATTTTTCTTTCCCTTGGGATAATTTCTGCCTTGCTGTGTGGTTGCTGAAGGTTTTTTATTCTTACTCTTCAAATCAACATGGCCTCTGGAAAGGGTGTCAGTTGAGTAACTTATTGTTTCACTCACCTTCTTTGTAGTAGAATGTCAGTTGAGGAACAGAAGTTTTTGTATTTGTAGCTAAAGAGTATAGCATAATACTTAGAACAGAATAAACGCTTTTAACTCATTCATTCATCTATCCATCCATCCATCCATTCATCCAATTGTATAGTCATAGCTTTAGGGTATTGAATGTAGGACAAAGAGTTTGGAATGCTAGTGAGATAAGAAAATGGCCATCTGTGTAGACTCTTGCAGACAACAGTAATACCCATTTCAATGGTCCTTCAAGAGTGAAACATATTCTCTTTAAGTTGACTCTGAGGTAGGTAGCCCAAATATTATTATCATTTGAAAGCACTCTGAGGTGGTAAGAGATCTGCCCACAAGATGATGCAGATAACAAAGGTCTGACGCAGGATCTAATTCTAAATCTTGCTTTTCTTCCCACTTACTTAATTTGAGTAGCCCTGAATTGTGAAATAGACCCCATCAAAGATCATGATGGTGTAGTGGTTAGACTGGCTGCTCTAGGGCGTTACTTATTTATATGAGATTCAGCAGAGAAAGGCCTGGGCCTGGATTCAGGAGGAACAGAGTTCAAAATCCAGCCTTATATAATTAACTCTGTGATCTTGGGTAAGTAACTATGTGATCTCTATTTGCCTTAATCCATTGGAGGAGAAAATGGCTCAAAAAAGAACATTTAAGTAGTTGTGGCAATATTAAATTCTGACTATGCCAAGAGTAAAAATCAAAGAATTCCCATGCAGATGGATACTTAATTACTTTCAAGATGGTCTAGTCACATTATGTGCATGGTTAAACATAAGCTAAGATATTAATGATTTAGGATGTCACCTCCTATTAACAATTTTATAAATTTCTAAGGGATTTCTAGAGACTCAGTGTCTTTCATCTCAAGAAATACTATAATAGTGGAATGGGTTGCAAATATTGTATTCCCCATTATTGTGAGTCTTTTAAAAAAATCCTTACTTTATGTCTTAGAATGAATACTAAACTAACTGTCCATTCTAAGACAGAAAAGCAGTAAGGGCCAGGCAATTAGGATTATGTGACTTACCCAGGGTCACAGAACTAGGAAGTGTGTGAGACCAGATTTCAACCCAGGTTGTCTCTCCTCCAGGACTAGGGCTCTATCCACTGGGATACCTCATTGCCCTAGGACTTCTTCAATCAGAGTGGATGCCCCTTGGTCAGTAGTGTCATGAGGGAGATTCTTGTTAAGGTTTTGGGTAATCTAAATTCTAAGGTCCTTTTCAACATTGAGATTCTGATTTTGTAATAGGAACCTGCCTGGAATTGGATGGTCTTTGCCAGACCAAAAGGACATTCATTTTTAGTGGAGCTAGAGGAGATCATTGGTGCCCCTCAGATTTAGAACCGGGAGGAACATTAGAGAACATCTCATTTATCACACTCATTTTATAGCTGAGATAACTAAGACCTGGAAAGGTTAAGTAACCTGACTAAAGTCACATAGATATTAGCAATAAAGCCAGAATTCAAACCCAAACCCAGATCCCCTGACTCGAGGCTGGTATTCTTGCCTTTAGCAGCAGAATTCACCAGAAGACAGAAGTTAGAGGAGGTGGTCACTGCTTTCAGTCTGGGATGATTCTTCTGGTTCCTTTTTGTACTTGTTGGAATGAGTAGAAACTGAAATGAGTAATTCTGAAATCCCTTCTGCAATGAAAGCCCAGGATCTCCCTTTCCTCCTTATCTCTCCAAGGGTAAGGAGTGAAGATCAGAAGGGAGGAGAACTCTGAAGGCACTCGAGGCAAGACATGTAGAAATGTAGAAATGCAATCTGGAGGGCCAGTTATTTACAGCAGAGCCAGCTTGCATTTCCCCCTTCTTGATGCTAACTCATGCATGGGATGGTTCTCATATGCGAGTGCACACATATTTAAGGCATGCACAGGACACAGATTACAAGCAATCGTGCACAGTGTAAAAATTAAAGTCTAGGGTTCAAAATCTCCATTTATACGGCAGATTCACATGCCTCTGTGTACACAAGCAGATGTATACACACTCATACACAGGTAGCCACCCATATACAGATGCATACACAGTCATATTGATACACTTTTGCACCCAAATGCACACGCATATAATTCATGCTGATACACATTTGCACACACAAACCTGTAGAAATATACAGAAATACAGAGGCAGTTAAGTGGTGAAATGAGTAAAACATTGGACTTGGAGTCAGACCTGACTTCAAATCCTCCTTTAAATCCTTACTGGCTGTGTGACGCTGGGCAAGTTTGCTGTTTCCCCCCATCTATAAAATGAGTGAATTGGATATAATAGTCTCTGCTGTCTCTTCCGACTCCAAATCTATACTCATAGGACAGCTTATCTGATTCTAGAAAACTGATTGATCCCCGTCATCTCTTTGGTTTATTTACATAATAAAGAACACTGGTCTTGGGGTCTAATACCTACACAGGAATGAGCAGTTAGGTGGCACAGTGGCATTCACCAGACCTGGAGTCAGGAAGTCTCATCTTCTTGAGTTTGAATCTGGCCTCAGACACTTACTAGTGGTGTTATCCTGGACAAGTCACTTAACCATGTTTTCCTCAGTTTCCTCATCTGTAAAATGAGCTGGAGAAGGAAAAAACAAACCACCCCAGCATCTCTGCCAAGAAAGCCCCAAATGGGGTCATGAATAATGAAGCATGTCTGAAAAACAACTACAAATCTGGGTTGGAATCCCAGTTCTACCGTTTACTATCTGTGTAATCATAGCCAGGTTACTTTATCTCTCTCTCCATTTCTTCATCTGGAAAATGAACAGGGTGGATTGAAGATGCCCTTTAAAGTCTTTTCTGGCTCGCAATCCCTGAAACTATAATTGAAAAGTATTAACTTTTCAGAACTGCAGCTTCAGGGAGTCAGAAACAATTTGCCCTGAGACCCTCATGTAATGGAGGGGAGAGGGCAAAGGCTAGTACCAGCAATTCATTGAAACTACTGCCTGACTCACCAATTATTGGATTCTCTTCTGGAAAGTCTGAAGGTGAGCCAAGAGGCTTAGACATTCATGACTGACAAAAAACTCAATCCTGCCTTTTTCTTTAAAGAAAAAAAAAGAGGATAAAAATTTCTCCAGCAGCAAATGTGAGACAGAAACACGTGAGCTCTTCAGCCACTGGTCCTGGCCATGACTACTGGTCTAGAGTTTCCATTTCAATGTGGTGACTGTCTTGGCCCCACAAAGGACAATTAAGCTCCCATAATGAAGCCACCTTTGCTGAGTCTAGGAATAGGAATTCAGCTGCGTTCTCCTATGATTATTTCTCTCTCATTCTGATAGTGGTTTGAACAGTCACAGAGGTCTGAGGGATTTCTTTCTTCCTGAAGATGGAAGGATTTGTTTGTTTCTTGGCCCTCAGCCCAAGGGTAGAGTTAATGGGTGGCAACACTTCCCTGTGCCTGAGACCACAGTGACAGAGAGATGGTAATTCTGTATGAAGGCAGGGAGAAGAATAGTGAGCCCTGGGCCCTGGTTTTCTCACCTGTAAAATGAGGCTCTGTCTAGATGATTTCTAAAGGACTTTATAGCTCTAATATTCCATTATTATTAAAGGCCAACATTTAACAATAATTTCTATTATACATAATAGCTATAATGTACTACTAAATAATATCAGATAATAATATAAAATATTAAAATAATCTTTTTTTTCATTTTTAGGTCTCTCATATCTCTAATACTCTATGTCTTATGCATTGGTCCAATATTCTGTGTCATAAAGATATTTCCATCTCTAATGCTCTGTACACTATGTATGATTCCCATGTTCAGAGGCTCCTTCCTTTTGAATTCTGAGAGTGTGAGGCTGATTACTTTGTGCAACTCTGCCTCACTTAAATGCAATTCAGGTACAAGTCAAGACATCACCCTGTGGTGTCATTGGTCCTCTTCAAAAACAAAGAATGAACAAGAGTAGTTTCTTCTATATTGAAACTTGACGGGCTTCAATCTCCTCTTCTAGGAGCCCAGGGGGTCAAGCTCTAATTTGGGCTAATGGAAAAGGAATTTAATGACTCCAGATAATAAACATACATTTAAACTGAGAGGTCGAATATTATATTGAAAGAAGCATTGGTTTTATTATCAGAAGATACTCGTTCAAATGCTGCTTTGACATTGTACCAGATGTCTGACCTTGAAAAATTCATTCAAACTCTCTGGGCCTCAGTTTCCTCATATGTAAAATGGGGATGATGATGATGTTTCTAATTTCTGCTTATGGAAAATGCTTTAAAAGGCTTTTTCTTAAACCGTTAGCTTCCATCTTAGAATTGATACTGTATATTGGTTCCAAGACAGGGCTAGACAGTGGAGTTAAGTGACTTGCCCAGGGTCACACAGCTAGGAAGTCTCTGAGCTCACATTTGAACCCAAGACCTCTAGTCTCTAGGCTGGATTCTCAATCCACTGAGCCACCTAGCTGTCTCCATGCTTTAAAAGTCTTAAAGTGTTACCAAAGTGTAGGGTGTTTTTATTTATTAGTTATTATTATTAGTGTCCTAGAAGGAACATTCCATCTGCACCTCTTGCTGCCTGATTCATTAAGTGACGTGAATGTCAGGAGGGTAGTTTTGGAGCCAGGAATTTGTTATTCCTAATCATAAATCATAGGTTGCTACAAATTCAAATTTACATGAAGTAGCCCAGCACTAGTTAATACAAATATTTTTTATGCCCATTCTGTGAATGAGGCCCAGAGAGGTCAGGGTATGAATGTAGACACACGTCTCAACTCTAAGTTGAGCACATATCCTTCTACATCATCTTGTTTACTACCTAGTGCTGTTGACTTTATCAAGCATTTTCTTCAGAAAATGCCCCACAAAGTAGATAATCCAAATATTATTATTTACATATGTAGAGCAGGAGCATCACATTGGTAAAGGAAACAGTGATCGACCCCTGGAAGCATCTCTGATGGGAATAAGTATGTTTAGCTGGAGAAGAAGAAATTTGGTTGGCACATAATCAGTCTTTAAATGATCAGGAATTTAGCTAGAAGAGGGATTAGACTAACTCTATCTGTCCATGGAGGGAATATCTAGGAAACAACAGGTTCAATTTTCAGATCCCTTCTTGAACCTAAAGGGGAAAAACAAAAAACAACTGCCTATGATTCAGAGCTGGTTCTAAAAGGATTGACTTACCAAGATAGTAGGTTCTGTATCACTGAATTTTTACTCTTCCTTTCTTCCTGTCATATGGGTTGGAGCCTCATTAAAACATCTCTAGTGAAGTAGAAAGAAAAGAATTAAATTTTTCTTTTAATGATGAACTCAACAAACACAAAGGAGAACCAAAGGAGACGATTGTATTTGCAACCAGATTTCTGTGGAGGATACTGTTTTTTAAAAGTATCTATTGAATTTGACAAGGCAGTAACAAAATTGCATTTTCCCATTCTTTTCAGAACTTATTATTTTCTTCTGTATATTTTAAAATATTTTTAATGGCCTTTAATAAAAAGGTCTTTTTGCTTCTGTATCACTACTCACTCACTCACTTCCCCCTTCTTTTGAAACAAATAAGCATAGTCAAGTAAAATGCATTAAGGCATTGGCCATAATTAATAATAATAGCTAACATTTATATAGTACTCATGTGCCAAGCACTATGTTAAGTACTTTAAAATTGTCTCATTATCTCATTTTAATCCTCATGACAACTTTGGGGAGGTAAGGGCTATTATTACCCTCAATTTCAGTTGTGTCCAACTCTTTGTAACCCCATTTGAGGTTTTCTTTGTAAGAATGCCAGAGAAGGTTGCTATTTCTTTCTCCAGCTCATTTTTTACAGATGAGGAAACTGAGGTAAACAGGATTCAGTGACTTTCCCAGGTCACACAACTGATAAGGGTCTGAAAGAGGATTTGAACTCCAGGTCTGATGACCTTCTTTTGCACCTCTACAGCAACATTTCACTGCCAAGAGTAGGGCATCATCATCATTCATTTTCTGAAGTCATTATTGGTCACTGTATTGATTGAGGTTCTTCAGGCTTTCAAAATTATTTTCCTCAACATAACTGTTGTCCTAATGTCTTCTTATGGTCTTTTCATTTCATGAATAGAGTAACAAAGTTTACTTGTACAATGGATGTGTGTTATTCCAGGTACCAAAATGACTGGTTACTGCTCTAGGTTCATACAGACACATTTTGCTACTTACTAGCTTTGTAAGTGAATGAATCACTTGCTCATTCTTGGTCTCAGTTTTCTCCACTATAAAATAAAAGATGTTGAATTAGATGATTTCTAAGGTCTCTTCTGGTTCTAAATTGTATGATCCCTTCAGGTGGAAGGATATCACCCAGCCATATTTTCCATATGGTCCATCGCCCGCACTGCTTGCTATTTCAGCTTGTTCTCAGCTCTCCCTTGAGTCTTACTTACCCCACCTACTCTCACAGGCCCTTTTTCCCCCCTTCTTCTTTTGGTCATTGCTTCATCCTCTAAGACTGGTTGTCTATCTCAAGATGTGGGTGTGAGCCTGTCTTGACAGCTAGCCTATGTTGAAATAAAGTAAGAGCTGAAAAGTTCACCTATACTAAGAACCTGGCTTCAGACACTTGCTGTGAGATCCTGGAGATCCTGGGTGAATCACAAGAACAAGCTATCTTCCCCTCATTCTGTCTACCTTAATAAAATGTAAGCACCTCTGGGAGCAGATTGCTATATTTTTGTCTTTGTTAGGCATACAGTAGACACTTGAATTCTGATAACTTTATGCATTCTCTTATCTTCTACTCTAAGAAAAGACAGGATGATTGGAACATTGATACAGATCTAGCAGATACCTTGGAGATCACCTAATACAGTGATGGTGAACTTTTTAGAGACTGAGTGCCCAAACTGCAACCCTGACACCACATATCCTTTTGTCAAATGATATTATCTCTTGTGCAGGAAGGGTTTGATAAAGGGAGGGAGATACCTGGGAACTTTAATGTAACAAAAAAAAACCAACAACAAATTAATTCCTTTTTTAAAAAATCATTTTCCTTACCTTATTGTACATTGATTCTAAGGCAGAAGAGTGGTAAGTCCTAGGCAATACAGGTGAAATGACTTGCCCAGCATCACAGAGCTAGGAAATGTCTGAGGCCATATTTGAATCTAGGACCTCCCATCTCTAGGCATTGATCTCAATCTACTGAGCTACCCAGCTGCCCCCTCCCTTTTTAAAGGAAGTTAGCACAGAAGCCATGGGGAAGAACTGGGAGAGTTTGGGTTAATTCTTCCTCAAGGTGTATTGATATGGAACTCAGCATTGAGTCACTTGGGAAAGAAAAATACAAAAGCAATTTCTTGAACTTTGACAGGGAGCTCCTGAGAAAACCCAAGGGATCTCCTTGTAGATTGATCCTTGCCTGTGCCTTTTTTTTTGCTTTTATCTTTCTGAACTGTTTTTAACTAAGAGATTGTTTCTACCTTGTGGGTTTTAAAATTAATAATCAATAACTAAATATTATATTTTATAAAGTTTTATTAATAACTAAAACAAAAGAACTGCCTGAATTCAGCCTGGTCGCAGGTCAAAGAGAGGAAGAGGGAGGAGTTACAACCACTTAAATATAATCACGCAAAACATGGGGGATGCAGGAAAAGGGAATTTTGGGAAATACTAAGGGACTTCTGGGGGATGAAGTCCAAAGGCTCACAATCTCCATTTATACAACCTGGGAAATATTTGAATATATTTTTATAAAATTGATTATTTGTT
Organism: Monodelphis domestica; assembly: GCF_027887165.1. Taxonomy (NCBI): domain Eukaryota; kingdom Metazoa; phylum Chordata; class Mammalia; order Didelphimorphia; family Didelphidae; genus Monodelphis; species Monodelphis domestica. Next base: position 123,922,392 of record NC_077229.1, read on the forward strand.
TGATTCTCAGAACAGGGGGCTAAGTCATTGAAAGTATGATCTCTGACGCAGAACATATGATGGCTCCAAAATGTTAAACCTTAAATACAGTAGAAATTCAAAGTATTGTCATCATTATCATCATCCACTAAAATAGGGATAGTCTAGTAGGGAAGGTGAGCTAGTAATGCAAACAACTATGGTGTAAGATTGGATTAAAAGAATGTTTTAATAGGCCTGAAAACACATTTAGATGAGAGGAAAAGAAGGAGGAGGAAATGTTCTCCCAGAAGGAAATCAAAGAATGCTTCCTGAAGGAGGAGACATTGGTAAGATTTCCACAAGTTGTTTGTCCTTCATTTTTTTGTAGAAGACCAATGATATCATAGGATGATGTCTTGATTTGTTCATGAATTGGATATAAGAGAGGCAGAGTTGCACAGAGTTATCAGCCTCATTCTGTCTTCCAGTTATTCAAGTCACGTGGCAAGACAAAAGTCGAGCAGACTGGTGATGGTCTTTGATGCAGTGGATGACCTTGGCTTCTTTGATATCTGACCAAACACTAAGCAGTCTGCAAAGCCTACTTCAGTTGTTTTCATGGCCGTTGAAACAAATTATTGACACATTCTACCAGGGGAAATCTTCACATACTTAGAGTAGATACATCCCTAATTCATCAAAAGGTATATGACCCACTGGTTACACCCAACCTGGATTAGTCCATCTGGTGAGATAGTTCACTGTGGAACGGCTGTTTCCTGCACAAACTACAGCTTCTTAGAGCCACAGGTGAGAACCGAAAGTGGATGTGAAGTCCTGTAAAGGGCTCAGCAAGCCCTCCCATTAGAGATTCAAGTTCTCCTTAAATACCCATAGTGGTGGTACAGTGGATAGAGTATCCAGATTTGAGTCAGGAAGACCTGGTCTCAGGTACTTGTGCTAGCTGTGTGAAGCTGAGCAAGTCATTTAAACTTTGTTTGCCTCAGTTTCTTTATCTGTTCAATGGAGATAACAGCATCTATTTCCCTGGTTGTGGTGAGGATCAAAGGAAATGTTTGTAAAGAACTTTGCAAACCTTAAATCAAATTAATGCTAACTCTTAAGAGAGTTTATCATTGGAATAGACTGCTTCAAAAGTTTGTGAGTTCCTTGTCACTAGTGATATTCACCAAGAGGTTTGATGATTGTTTTTTGGAGATGTTGTAGTGGGAATTTTTTTTCCCTTGGTTGAATTCAATCATGTTTTCTTAGGAGTTTCTCTTGGCTCTAGGATCCTATGGGTATCTTCATGTATCTGAACTTAGATCCAAACTCAGATCTTCTTGGCTCCCGATCCAACACTCTATCCTAGGAATCACCTAATTGCCTCATAAGAATATTCTTTTCCATCAGAAGAACTACACTCTCATGCCATAGTACCAACTCTATCCCTAAATAGCTCATGTGACAATGGGCAAGTCCCTGACCCTCATTGGGCCTCATTTTCTTTCTTTGTAAAAATAAGGGAATTAGACTTCTAAGATTCCCTTCTAGCTCTGACACTCTATAGGGTCCTTACTAAGTGTCTAAGACTCTACCATATTCTCACTAGAAACCTTTAAAGACACATAGGGTTTGTGATACAGATCATCATAGGGTTTTTTGTTATTGTTGTTGTTTGCTTATTTTGTTTTTTTGCATAGCACATTCAACTTCCTTAGCTAGCTCACAGAGAAAGGAAAGGAAAGAGAACAAAGAGCAGTTAGTTGCACAGTGGATTTTGTCAAGGATAAATCTTCCAATAGATTTTGCTTAAAAACATGTAAATGGTCTGGAGGGGAGCATGGAACCTTTGAAAAGGCAGTCTGGGAAAAAGGCATGTAACATTCCTTTTTTGACTTGAGTGAGTCAAATAACCAGACCCTTGACAATGGTATTTCCAACAAGTGTCCACATGGACTGTCTGCTCAGCTTCTGGCCTAGAGGCCACCCCTGAATTGAAGTCACTGATGAAACAACCCTTTCCTTAACCCCCAACCCAATGCACACAATCCACTATGCTTTATGGGTTATACCTATAGAACAGAGTATATATGGATATAACCATAAACCATATATATATATATATATATATATATATATATATATATATATATATATATATATATATAACCATAACTATAAAGCTAGACAGGAAAGGATAAGAGTTCATGATAATAACTGAGGATTAGACCATAACCCAGCAAAAGGCTTCAGGAAATAGACTGGTTACTCTGGTTCCACCATACCCTCTCTTAGTCACCTTCAATGATCTAAGATTTGGTATAGGACAAGGAATGGGGTAGGAAAGGCCTTCAAGAAGTCAAAACTGATATCAAATTCTATTCATTAAAGGTTTAACCTCCTTTCTCATAAAGAAGCACCTCAGGGGACATTGGCTTTTACTTTATGCACAATTCTAATAATTTTGGTTGTCTTTCATACCCACACTTTATTGGTGGTGTTATTCAGTCATTTTCAGTTGTGTCTGGCTTTTCATGACTCTACTTGGGGATTTCTTGGCAAAGATACTGGAGTCATTTGTTTCCTTTTCCAGTTCATTTTACAGAAAAGGAAAATGAGGCAAATAAAACTTACCCAGGGTCACACTCCTCATAGGTTGTAATAAGGCCACAGGTTTTCCTGACCCATTTCCTTTACTACTTGCCTGTCACACTGTATTAGAGGCAAAAATTAGAAAGTCTATTGGAACTACTTATTCTGTTACTCCTAGAGTCACTTAGAAGCAGGTTGTTGAAGAGGACTAGAGGCTGTATAGGTTTTCCATTACCCTTTTTGAAAATTTCTGGAATGTGGTTCCATTATGATTGGACTGGGTAGGAAAAGAAGTCATCAGTAAGAAGAGTTGCATGTTGGGAGCTAAGATAATGGCCTAAGGGATGCTCTGCTAAGAGAGACAGAGACAGAGAGAGATGGAGAGAGAGAGAGAGAGAGAGAGAGAGAGAGAGAGAGAGAGAGAGAGAGAGAGAGAGAGAGAATAAATTGTCTCAAAACAAAGAATATCAGGAAGATTATCTCTTTCTGGCATAAGAAGAGAGAGTAGCCCAAGCATCATAGCATCTGTGGGAACCAGTAGAGCTTGAACCAGAGACAGAAGGGCAACTGGTTCTGCTTGACCCTTACCCTTGTCATAATTCACTCAAAATTGGAACAATACCCACATTCAATGAGCTATACAATCCTACCTTACTCTATAGGGACATAGGAAAGTAGGGGAAATAAGGAAATCCTCAGTCAAACAATTTGACTTTATGAAGGACAAGTACAGAACAAGGCTAACCCTGGATTTACATTTACTCTATTAGTCTGGACTCAAGATAGCAACAGGGAAGTAATAAGATCAAAATTAATTAATCAATCAATCCACCTTTTTTTTTTTAACTTCAGCCCCACCATGCTATTAGTAGTAGTCTCTCAGTAACCGAAGATGATGATTGTCTTTGTGCGTTTTCATCTGTGATGTAGATGAGTGTGCACAAAAACACTTGTGCGTGAATGAGATTTAAGTGGAAAAGTCGATGCACAGAGACAGTCCCACTCTCTTGGCATTGGAAGCCTGGGTCCAGTGGGACGAAAAGTTGTTACACCTGGAGACTTCCACAGCTGCATTGGATGACCATGTTGTCTTTTGTGCTCCAACATGCCCTGAGCACTCCACAGTACTTTGCTGCATTGCCATCTCAGCCGTTGAACCTTCTTTTTGGTTTCTTCCGTCTGTTCGGCTGAAGCAGTCTTCACATGCTGGGTGAGCAAAGCCCTGGTTCACCAGGGGTTGACGACCCGATGGCTACCCTCATAAGGTTTAGCTGGCCTGTCGAAGCCGTTGCCTGGGGTGTGGCCGCTGCCACATGCTAGCAGCTACTAGGAGTCACAAGTGAGAGCTGGGTGTCAGGTGAGGGTCAGAGGTTGGAGAGCTGCCCTAGGAGGGCACGACAAGCCCTCCATACCAAAGATATTACTCCTCCCTGAGCACCCACCATGCTAAAGAACTGAGAAAACAAAAGAAAAATCAATCCCTGCCCCCAAGGACCTTACATTCTAGTATAGGAGCAAACATGTTAGTTAGTTAATTAGGCACATACAAGATACATAGGGAGTAGGTGGCCAGCCATCTTGGAGATCCAGACTTATACCTGTTGCCCTGAGCCAGTGCTAACTGTGTTGATCAGTGGGGGCGCTGACAGATGCAGGCACTTGGCAACAGGGAGAGATTAAAGCTGAGAGCCTGGGGATTCGAGAAGAGAGAGAAATATCTTTAATATCTGACTTAGAGAAAACAGCTGGAGTCTCCTATCTGCTTCTGCCTTTAATCTATTGCTATGTATTATTTTGGTTAAAGCATATGAAGAAAAACTTGCCTCATAAAAGAATATATATATATCTATATTATATATCTAAATGTATATATGTTGGATATATATGTATGTATATACATTGTATATATCTGGTATATGTGTATATAGTTGTATATAGTTGGAAAAGGAGTATTTTAACAGGCAAATAATGTCTTAGTAGTATTATAAAAATAGTTTGGAACTCACAAAAACTTCTAAAAGACTACATTCTGAGACTTGCTGCCCTAAAGTGCCTCAAATATTCTGGGCAACCAATATTTGCTCGTTAATAGACTTGACACCAGGACAATTAAGTTAGCAAATGATCAGTCAGGTTTCCCTAAAGTCCCCTATTTCCTGCCTCTTTTTGGTTGGACATTAACTGTAATTTTGATCCCTTTCTTCACTGAGAAAACTAAGGCTATCCATTGAGAGTCCCCTTATTTTCTTTCCTTCTTCTTTGATTATTCCTATACTGTCATCCAAACTTTTCCTTCCCTTTGGTCTTTGAAGATGACATTGTGTGTTTCTCAGCTTCATGAGTGGCAGCCCAAGGACTAAAAGCCCAGGTAACTTTCCCCCTTTCCTCCCAGGCCAGATCTCTACCCACTCTACTACACTGTCTCTCCTACTGAAATTGCCTATCTTAAGGAATTAAGGAGAAGTGCAGTAATAAGGGATTCTGAGGTTGGCACCACTGATCTTTCCCTCTTTACAATGAGGAGTAGGAATGAATGAGTCAGTTCCCCAGGGTTTAAGCATCTTACAGGAGGGGAGGCTGTTTCTTCTATGAAGAGTCTGTTTTCCCAGACCTCTCCTCCTTGGAGTTTTTGCAAAAACCTCCTTGCCTCTACTCTCTCACCACTGCCATCCATCTGCTACACAGCTGCCAAATTCTTTTCCCAAAGCTCATTTGACCATGTGATTCTCCTCAAACCATCTCTCTCTCTCCCCCTTTGCTTCTTGGCTTCCCTGATTTCCTTTAAAACTCAGTTCAGAAAGTGCTTTCTGTCAGGAAGTCTTTCCAAAGTCCCCTCTGCTCCTAGGGCTCTCCCTTGGTGATTACCTTCCCTTTACACTGTAGGTATCTTCTATGTACATAATCATTCATGCCCTTTCTCTCCCATTGGAATGGGAACTCCTTCAGGGAAGAGACAGTGCTTTGCTTTTCTTTGTATGCTGAGCTCTTAGCACAGTTCCTGGTACATTTGCTGTGTGGTCTTTTATTCAGTTGTGTTCAACTTTGTAACTCCTTTTTGAGGTTTCCTTGGCAAAGATACTGGGGTGACGTGCCATTCCTTCTCCAGCTCATTTTACAGATGAGTAAAGTGAGGCAAACAGGTTAAGTGACTTACCCAGGGTTACATAGCTAAAAGTTTCTGAGGTCAAATTTGAACTCAGGTCCTCTTGATTCCAGACCTGGAACTCTATCCACTGTGTCACCTAGTTGACTCTATATACCACCTGGTAGATAGTAAATACTTAATTAATGCTTCTTGACTGCATGAAGAACATGAGCTTTAGATTGTCGCCTCTCCTGCACTTTGGGATCCAATTCCCAAATGTTTTTGCTCTAGGTGAATAGATTCTTGATTAGTTCCAATCATCTCCAGAATGCAATTTATTATTTTTTAATTTTTTTCCATGGTTACATAATTCTTGTTGTCTCCTTTGCTTCTTCCCTGTCCCCTCCTGGAGCTGACAAGCAATTTCTCTGGGTGATACATGTATTATCACTCAAATCCTGTTTCCATATTATTCATTTTTTGTAATAGAGTCAGCTTTTAAAACCAATCCCCCAAATCATACACTCATATAATAAATTGTTCTTCCGTATTTCTACTCTCACACTTCTTTTTCTAGATATGAATAGCTCCAGAATGTAATTTAAAAAAAAATCACTTCCTTTCCCTACTATTAAATCTTTACCTACACCTTGGTTTCTCTCCTTAAGCTATAACATGCTTAACTTCCCTTGCTAAAAGAAGCAAATGCAAAAACAGAGACTTCTTTCCACTCTTGCCAACACCTCAAATCATCATCTACCATCATCCCCTTCACTTAGCCAAAATCCTAGGAAGTGGAGAGTACCTCGACTGCCTCACCTCCTACTCACTCCTTTACCTCCTACATTCTGCCTTCCATCTCTGTCATTCTACTGAAGCTGCTACCTTGAGGTTCATCAGTGACTTTATTGCCTTATACTCATGGCCTTCATTCAGTCCTCCCTTGGCCTTTCTTCAGCCCTTGACATGGCTAATCCTTCTTACTCCTTTCTTCTTTTCTTTCCTTGGTTTCTAGAGTATAGCATTCATGCTTTTCATTCTCCTTCCCTGGATCCTTTAATTGAATCAACTCTGACAATTCTCCTGGAAAGAGCATGTCCATGTCAGGCTTCTCCTCACAGATCCATTGGAACTTTCCAAAACAAACACCTCTCTGTGGACACTACTCCCTTATAGGTACTGTCTCCCTTATTAGAATATAAGCTTTTTGAGAACAGGGAATATCTTCCCTTTTTCCATTACATTCTCACTGTTTACCACAATGTTTAGAACATAGTAAGTTCTTTAAAAAATGATTTTTCATTCATTCATTTATTTGTTTATATTTATTTATTCATTAATTTCCAAGCTGGAAGAGACATTAGAATATAAAATGTTAGAGGTGGAAAGAAATAGGTAGAAGACATAGGTGCTATGCATCTAGGTTAACATTTAACCCTATTTGCCTCAGTTTCTTCATCTGTAAAATGAACTGGAGAAGGAAATGGTAAACCACTCCAGAATCTTTGCCAAGAAAACCACAAAATGGGGTCACAAAAGAGTTGGATGGGATTGAAAACAGCTGAGTGGGTATGTCAAAGATTTAAAATTTTTTGGAGAAATTTCAGGAAAAGAAACTTGCCAACATCCTGAATCAAGAAAGTGGATCTTTTTGGAGAAGGTGCTGTAAAGATGCCAGAAGAAGCCACACATTGCATCAAAAGATCCAGAATGAACTTTGGGATATAAAGAACGGAATTGAAGGGGGTTGAACATGCTTATTCTAAATGTAAACTCTTATGCCAAAGAGGACAGCCCCTAATTCATCTTGTCAATGCATCTATCAATCAGTTTTTGTATTTTACTCTCATCACTAACTATTGTAACTTCCTCTTAGAAAAATTCAATATTGTATGTACTTTTATCTAGAAGGTATTTAGAGTTATAAGATAGTTATATTTAAATGATCCATTGGGGAGATGGGTATCCCAAAGGATCACAGGGGGAATTATGTCAAGAAAGTTCCTCTCCTCCCCCTCCCGAGTAGCTTGACCTGTCCATCAAACATTCCTGACATAACACAGTCCCACCAGGTTTGCATCCCTCTAGGTGCTGAAGGTCAATAAAAGTCAAGGCTTTGGGCTTGTAAGAGGGAGAATCAAGAAGAGAAGGAAGAAGGAAGAAGTCGGGAACAGAGGAGGCAAGTAAAGAGAATGAGGAAGAGATTTGCAGGCTAGGGACCACGTGGTTAGGTTACTTATAGGAATGATTGTCTACCCTTCCTAATAAACTTTATAAAATATATATCTGGATAGGAATATTATTTAAATTCTTAAATGGGGCAGCAAGGTAGATCAGTGGATAGAGAGCTAGGCCAAGAGGCAGGTGGTTCTGGGTTCAAAAGTGACCTCAGTTACTTCCTACTTGTGTGACTCTGAGCAAGTCACTTAACCCTAGTTACCTAGCCCTTACTGCTTTTCTGCCTGGGAACTGATACTTAGTATTAATTCTAAAAAGAAAGAGAGAGAAAATGGTTGAGGAACAATAACAACATAGTTGCCAGGCAGGAAGGCACATACCAAGAATATGGCCAAAGAGTGAGGTATATTTGTGTTCTAAATTTCTTTTCTAAGCTCCTTTCCAGCCCTAATATTTCATGTTCTACCATTTTTAATTCTAAAATCCCACCTGATTCTGATATTCTTTATTATTCTGTTTTTAGGATTATTCTGTTACTAGGATTCTATGTTCTAAGATCCTTTTGTGCTTAAACTTTCTATGTTGTTATACATTTTAATATCCTACAATCCAAAGTCCCCTGCATCCAGGGGTATGCCTAATGGCAGGATCATAAGAGCCAAATGTTAAAATTTCAATGTAAATATTTCTAACTCAGAAATCAGCAAAAGTTACAAATCAAGGCTCATTTTGTTGTTTTATTGATTCTCTAGTTATTTGATTCTCCATCACTTAAGAAAATAATTAGAAAATGTTATCAATGCAGATTAAACTTGAATGTGTTTTGTTTTCAGAAAGCTGGTTGTTAAACATTTATCAACACGCTCCTGTTTCTATCTCTAAAGCCTGAACTTAGAGTAGGTACCTTTTTTTTTTTGGAAACCAAAAGGAAGTTTGTTAGAAGAGACAACTTTTCTGAGAAGCTCTTTCTTTAAGTGAGATTGTTGCCCTTTTCCACTCACAGATGACATCAAGAGAGTATATGAGAGGGTGGGTGAGTTTTAGACTGATGTGATGAGTAGTCTCACCCACACAGCATCTGCAAAGAAGACTGAAATTCACTGAGTGGTTGAAACTATTGTCTGACCAGACTTTTCCTGTCTGGGCTTCAGCCTCTGCATTGTACCTGAAGACTACAAGTAGTTCTCTCCCCCATGGGCCTTCCTGACCCCAAATGACTCTTCCAATTGCTCTACCCCAGGACTCTGAAATTGTCAACTGGTATATACACCAAGTATATGTGTGTGTGTGTGTGTGTGTGTGTGTGTGTGTACTGTATACTAATATTATATATATATATATATATATATATACATATATGTATATACTAAGCTGTGATGTAATAGAAAGATTATTGGTATGGGGAGTCCAGAAGATCTGGGTTCAAACTCCTATTTTGCCCCTGATTCTCTGAGTTGCCTTGGCCAGTTATTTAACTTCTTTTGAGCCCAGTTTCTTTATCCAGGCTTTGGTATTAAAAACAAGTAATCCTATGCCCAATGAGCTTTAAAATACTGCCTTGCCCTTTGATCCAGTCATACCAGTGTTGGAAGATAATAGGGGGAAAGACTTGTACAAAAATATTCATAGCTGCGCTCTTTGTGGTGGCAAAAAATTGGAAAATGAGGGGATGCCCTTCAATTGGGGAATGGCTGAACAAATTGTGGTATATGTTGGTGATGGAATACTATTGTGCTCAAAGGAATAATAAAGTGGAGGAATTCCATGGAGGCTGAAACAACCTCCAGGAAGTGATGCAGAGCGAGAGGAGCAGAACCAGGAGAACATTGTACACAGAGACTGATACACTGTGGCACAAGAGAATGTAATGGACTTCTCTACTAGTATCAATGTAATGATCCAGAATAATTTGGAAGGACTTATGAGAAAGAACACTATTCACATCCAGAGAAAGAACTGTGGGAGTATCTTGAACAAGATACTCTATCTCCTGATTCTATGCATTTTCTTCTTAAAAAAATCTTACCTCCTGTCTTAGAATCAATATTAATAATTGAATTTGAATGGTAAGGTTTAGACAATTGGGTTATGTGACTTGTCCAAGGTCAACAGCTAGGAAGTATCTGAAGTCAGATTTGAAACCAGGACTATTTCATATATTTTCATGGAATAGTGCTCTCTCCTTCCTCATCTCTGCCTTCGTTTCCTTCAGGTGCTGGCTACAATCCCCATTCTACAAGAAATCTCTCCTTAATGATAGTTCCTTCCCTCTGTTGATTTTTGCTCATTTATCCTGTAAAGATCTTTGTATATAGTTGTTTGTCATTTTATCTCCTTCTGCTCCTTGACATCTGGGATTGTTTTTTTTTTCTTTGCCTTTCTTGTATACCTGCTGCTTAGCATAGTGTCTGGCACATAGTAGGAAATAGATACATGCTTATTGATTTGACTTGACAGTAAATGAGAGATCCAACAATTAAACCTAAGTCTTTGGGCTCCAAGTTCAGTGTTGGTTTGCTTTTTCCCCTGTGGATAAAATGCTTCTTTTCTCCAAATCTTCAGGTCATTTAAGCAGCAAACAGTAAGTAGAGGGAGAATCTGGGCCAGAAGAGAAGGACCTGGGAATGTGGAGAGCACTCTTTAATTATAAACAATTCCAACAACCCCAGACTTAGTGCTGACTAAGAAGGGAGGAACTATTTAAGGGCTGTGATATCACCACACCCCTGACCAGTGTCTCTCTGTGGTTATGATCTTATCTGAATATCTTGCTGTGGCTAGAATAATTCACTTGGAAGTAATGTTTTCCCAGTTCTCATAAGAATCCCACCCTCTGTAGAGATAAACTCCTCATGACCTCACATGTAGAACAAGGTAACACTATCCAGGGTGCAGAACTTAAGTCTGAATTCTGTTTTAGGGACTTACTGTGTGACACATTTACTAATGTAAATTTGTCATCACTCTGAGACTCAGTTTCTCCATCTATTAAAATGAAAGGTTGGGCTACATGGCTTCAGAGGTTCCATATAGCTATAGGCAAATAATCTTAGGATCCCATCAGTCTACCAAGTCCTCTTACCCTTACACTTATTACAAAGTGAATAGTTGGAAGTTTGAAGTTGGTGATCTAGATTGGAGAGTCATAAAATTCTCGAGATTCTCCAACTAACCAAGATCTCTGAATTCTAGAATTATAAATAGGCAGAAGTTGTTACAAGGAAATCACTTTTAAAGACTGATATATATTAATTTAAGGTCGCCAAGGAATTCAGCTATGTAATTCCTTAATGAAAACTCAAGTCTGCAGTCAATCTTTTATGGAGTTTAATTACAATAGGAGGAAGAAAGGAATTAGAGATAGAGAGAGAGAAAAAGGGAGAGAAGGGAATAGGGCTTAAATACCCCTTCTGTTTAGGCTGGGCCAAAAGGCCCAAGCCCTTAGATAGCTGGGGCAAAGAAAAAAGATCAGTCCCTATTACTCACGTGACCAAAATGGAGAAACAGTCTCAGAGGCCCCCACTTTCAGCTTCCTTCAGAGCAAGCTTCTCAGAGCACACCAACCACACCGACCAACTTCTCAACAACCACCTCATCTTTAAGGAAACCATCCAAGTTGCCTCCCCTCAGTTCTCACATCTCCCAATCACTGTCCATCAATTTCCCTGTGCCAATGGAGGCTCTAGCTTAACCCAGGACCACCCAGAGGCTTTGCACATGTCTGTTGAAGGTCATATTTTCAAATGATTAAATTTTTGATCCTTTGCTACAGCCCTTTCTAAATCCTGTTAACCTGAGTAGGGTAGAGATTGGAATAATTAAATTTTGATCTAGGCTGCAGCCCTTACTCAATCCTGTTAGGACTGAATAGGGTGGAGATTGATTCCAAGTATCTCCATTGTATCAATTCTAAAATCAATCATGACTCAAAGAAATTCCTGTTCTATGCTTAAGCATAGGTCAAAGTCCTTTCCATTGTTCAGCAAAAGGTTTCTGTCCTAAAGTAATCTTAAGAAGGGAAGAGAAGGAACCTCCCATGCCAATGGGGTTCCCAATAGACTATCAGTAAGAAATTTTCCAAGTATGAAATATCCCAATGGTGAAATTTCCAACATTTATAAGTCTAAGGAATTTTGAGGTTTACAAAGTTTAGAGACAGAAAAGAAGTTGGGGGATTTCTAGTCCTCCCTTTGTCAGATTTTCTGAAGAGTGTGGTTGAAAGTACATAGGACCAGGAGTCAGGACAAATGGATTTGGGTATAACACCTCAGCAGGTAGGTTGCTAATTAGCTCTTTGTCTCTGGACAAGTCATTTCACTTCTGTTGGCCTCACCTTACATCTGTAAGGAGGGGTTAACTAGATGGTCTTTGCCATTTCTTTATATTCTAAAATGGGTCATTTCTGCATATTTGAATTTCTGACAACTAATCACTCATCCTCCATTTAATCATATCCAAAGAAGGGGAGTGTGTGGCTTTGATATACCCATTAAGTGGAAGAACAAGATTGTCTCTTAGCAGGACTTTCTGCTGAGTCTTTTCTTCCATTTTATTACCCTTTTCTGTGTGGCTACATTGTAATGGGAAGGGACATTAAAGATTGTCTTATCCAACCTTCATAAAGGATGGTTTAATGTTGTGACCTAAACTATGTTAATTATTTGGTTGCCATGGATATCACAAATATATATATATATATATATAACCAAGTCAGCTGTAAAAATTTATGGTGATTTAATCAATATAGTGGAAAGAAATTAAGAAGAAAGAAGAAGGAAAAGGGTGTAGGATTCCTCCTGCCTGGCTAGTGCCAGGAGGAAGACCAGAGGCTCTAGGAAGATAAGGGTTTTGAAAAGTAAGGAGGAAGGAATGAGCCTGAACTCCAAAGGGCTCAGCCAAGATGCCTGAATCTGAATCAGCTCAAGGGCAAATTCACCGTCATACCCAGACAATAGCTGCCACCATGCCAAGATGTTGGGATGCTTAGCATGCTGTCAGCCAGAGTTGCCTCTCTGGGGGAGAGGGAGAGAGAGCAAGTGACGTGCCTTATATAAATGGTTTTACGTCACTTTCCTGCATCTCATCTGTACCAATGATAGCTTAGCTTGACTTAGGACAGCACAGGGGTCTGTTCGCTTTTTCTGCACATGTCTGTTGAAGGCCATTTCCTCAGATAATTAAATCTTTGAGTATGGTGCAGGCATCCTGACCTTGTTAAAGTGAGTAGGGTGGAGAAATGTATAGTTCCCAAGACTTGATTCTGTAAAACCAAGTATCTCCATTGCTGAGAATCCCCTTTGCAGTATCTGTCTAAGATACTGCAAAGGGGATTCACATTCAGATATAGGTTGATCTAGATCAGGAAATAGTTAAATCAGATCTTCTAAAGTACAGCCTGAGTAGGGTGGAATAGCTTTAAAAGTCACACCTTCTTTAGTTTGAAATTTAGAAAACAGATGTCCAGGGAGGATTAAATGACCAGGGTCACATAGCTAGTATGTGACATGGGAGGCATATGAATTCAGGTATTCCTATTCAGAATGTTTTTCAGGCTGCCATAACTAGCCCTCTGTCCTTCAAGACTCCAAATACCTTCATGCTTTTTCCATCTTCCTGGAACTCTTTGCTAGGAAGATTCTCAGGTTCCAGGCATATTCTTCCAGCCCCAAATCTTCATAGCCTTTCATATGTTCCCCTTCCCAGGGTTTTGCTTTTAATAAGAGAATTAACCGAGGAATTGGTGTCAATGGTTGATAATGACTTAATACATTATTTTTGTCATTCAATTCAAATGCTGCTCAGATAAACCTGTAATGCTAATATTTTGTGTCAAACTCAGAATTGCAGAATTATAAGGGTTGGGAGGAGCCTCAGAGGCTATCTAGATCAACCTATATCTGAATGTGAATCCCCTTTGCAGTATCTTGGACAGATGGTTGGTTACTCAGCCTTTCTTTGAAGATTTCCAGTGATAAGGGATGCATTACCTCCTGAGACAGACCCTTCCACTTTGGCATAGTGCTATTTTCTGGAAGTTACAATTTGCTTCTTTATAAATTCTTTGTTTCTACTTCTTTCTTTTAGAGCCAAGAGTGACAAATGACATTGATCCTCTGCCTGGAAGCCCTCAAGTATTTTAAGAGAGCTTTGATGGCCCTCTAGGTTCTAAACTTTCTTACAGTTCCCTGGATATTCTCCAGGTTATTAATATACTTTCTGAAATGGGCTTCTCTGACATGATCTCAGTACTTTAGAAGAGATTGTTTGACTAAGGCAGAGCAGAGCAGGATCATCACTTCCCTTAGTCTGGGTACAGGCTTCTCTCAATGCTGTAGAAAACCACGCTAAAATTCCATATCAGTTTATTGACTCAAATTGAGTCTGATCTTTCCCACATGTACTGTGGCCTAGCTGCCCCATCTTCTTATATATGTGAAGTTAAACTTGTTTAACCTAAGTGTGGATCTTTGCTTTCATCCTTTTCGATTTCAGTTTTTTTGTATTTGGGCCATTATATTTATCTCTTAAGATATTTTTGTTTCCTGATCATCATTTAGTCAGTCTGTTAGCTCTCTTTCCCAATTTTATATCACCTGCAAATATAATAGGCTTGCCTTGTGTGTCTTTACCCAACTCATTGGTAAATAGGACAAACTGAATAAGGATAGATCCTGGGGTGTCCCAATAGGAATCATACTCCAAGTTGACATCAGTCCATTTGTCCATTGGTCCTCTCTTTCTTTTCTTTTTTTTAAATCCTACCTTCCATCTTAGAATGAATACTGTGTATTGGTTCCAAGTCAGAAGAGCGGTAAGGGCTAGGCAATGGGGGTTAAGTGACTTGACTAGGATCATGCAGGAAGGAAATGTACAAGGTCAGATTTGAACCCAAGATCTCCCATCTCTAGGCCTGGCTCTCAGTCTACTGAACTACCTAGCTTCCCCCTCTTTCTTTTTTAAACCCTTACTTTTTTGCATTAGAAATGTTATTATCAGTTCCGAGGCAGAATAATGGTAGAGACTGGGCATCTGGGGTTAGGTGACTTGCCTAGTGTTACACAGCAAGGAAGTGTCCAAATTCAGTTTGAACCAGGACCCCCCATCTTCAGGCCTGGCTCTCTCTCCACTGAGCCCCCTGGTTGCCCCAGATGCTTCTTTCTTTGGCTCCAGTCATTTAAGTAATTGACTTTACTCCAGTCCTACCCACATCTCCCCATCTCATCCACAAGGAGAGTATAAGAGATTTCATCCAATATAAATCTAGTGGCAGAATTATGGAAGTCACTTAGCCTTGGTTCATTGGCCATCTCTGATGTGACAGTCATTTTACCACTTTGAGTTTCATTTTCTACATCAACAAAATGGGGATGGCAATATTTGTAAAGTACCTATTTCAAAGAGTTGTAGGGGGATTCAAATGAGATAATGGGTGTAAAGTACTTTGTAAATATCAAAAGAGCTATGTAAACATCAGTTATTATTGAAATGACTGGTATGCCCTTCCTTTCTTACCACCCAACATAGGTCTTGGCACATTGTCAATGAACAATAACTAACTGTTTATTGATTTGAATGGAAAGGAAGAAAAAAATAACGAGGAAGAAGGAGATGACAAATGGGAGATATCTCTCTTTCCACCATCATTTTGTGAGAAAGCCAATATCTTCACAAGCTTGGAAGTTCCTTCTTACTCAACTCAATTATCCATGTAGAATACTTCTGACCTTGACTAATGAATTAATAAGCCTGTATAAGTAGGTAATATATAGCTTTATATATATACATATATATCTATCTATCTTTATATAGCTACCCATTGAGGAGGTCATTGTGGGCCAATTGAAAGAGAACCCCAAGATTTTCTATTCTTTTGTGGTCCCAAGAAAATGCTAAGCCTAGAGGCCTAGAAATATATTTTCCCTTTTCAGTTTATCTTATGCTTACCCTTTGACCTAGGTGGTATGATTCAAGGATGCTTCCACACAAAAAATATTTCCCTTGGAGTACCTTGTTGATATTACAATATGCATCAGAACTTTATTTTGTAGGCTTTGGAGACTCTGAAGTGAAAACAAAGTTCTTTTTGCCATTCAAACTTTAGTAAGGATGAGCTTGTTTCCATTCTTGAAAACCAGAGTTGCTGGAGATGGAATTAGAAAAGCAGTAGTGAGTGGGAAGGTATTGACTCAGTTTACGTAGGGAGATCATCATCATGGTGGCAGGAGGAGAAGGGTAGAAAGGGGAAATGAGATGGAGGCTGATCACAAACTCACCTTTTGAGAGCAAGTGCAACCAGAAGATTGCCCTGTATCTTTACTGCCTTGCCAAGAACTGGAAGCCTGCTCTGTGTTGGGCAACAGTCCCAACTCCCAGAATCTAACCTTGAGGACTGGAAAAATAGTTCTACACCAACTCTTTGGGAGTTTAGTGAGAGGAATGAATGTAAGGACTCCTCTTCAGAGATTAGGTCTAACTCATCTGCAATCAATATCCTGGGCATCAGCTCTCCTCTTGGGAACAGATGCCAGAGACTTGCCTTCGGTCTTCTGGTCTTTCACAACTTTTGAGATAACTACAAAGAACCGGAACAAGGGATTGAGTCACCTTAACTTCCTGGCTTCTGAATTGGCACACTGATTATAGATAGGGTAGTTTAGTACAAAAACAAAACAGAACAAAAAACATAACCCAATTTGAAGGCCTGCATTTGCGATCTGTGTGACCTTGGGCAAGTAATTTCATCTCTTTGAGTCTTAGTTTCTTTGTCTATGAAATGGAGAAGAACCTCAGAGGGCATCTAAATCATCTAAGTTTACATTGAAACATGTAAACCAAGCAAGGAATCTTCCCTCCAACCTCTCCAACAAGTATGATCATCCACCTAGACTCTCCAAGAAATTCTCCAATAAAGGGGAATCATCTCCCTCCTATGGGCAGCTCATTACACTTTGCATAGCTCTAATTTCAAGAAGTTTCCCTTATATCAATCTGTCTCCCTAAATCTTCCACTTAATGTTCTTGGTTTTGCCTTCTGGGACCATCAGTATGACTCTACTCTTCCTTACATTCCACATGATAATTCTTTAAATATTTGAAGATAGTCTCATTCCCCAGTTATTCACCCCCTCCTTTCCAGAATAAACATTCTCAGTTCTTTCATTTTCTCCAGACTCTCTCTTATCCTGGTTACTGTCTTCTGGATTTGTTCCAGTTGATTCATGTCTTTTCTAAAATGTGAGATTCAGAACTGAACACAATACTCCCTCCCTCTGAATACTGTGAGCAATGTTCTAATAAGACAGAGAGTAGAACACTTGAGGCTCTTAGAAGGACATCTTTAAAAATCTTAAATTTCTAGAGGAATGTAAGCTATCATCACTCTTCTTCGGTCACTAAACTTGGATTTGAGTACATGGTCTTGGTATTTATTTCCAAGTTTCTTCTTCTCTGGACATCCTAGTCAAAAATGAACAAACAATCAAACGCAACATATTCTAGAGTCTATTTCAAAGGTGAGAGAGAGAGAGAGTGTAGTGTGGTGAATAAAGTTAGCTAGGATCTAGGAAGACCTTAATTCAAGAAATATCTCTGTTATCCACTGTCTGTGTGACCACGAGCAAGCCACTTAAATTCAATCTGCCTCGGTTTCCTCAACTATAAAATATGGATAATAATAGCATGTATCTCTTAGAGTAATAAAGAAATGAGATAATATTTATAAATCACCTAGCATAATTCCTGATGCATAATAAGCATATTATATGTAATAGAAAATAAATATAAAAAGATAAAATAATATAAAATAAAAAAAAAACTTAATAAATGCTTATTCCCATCTGTTCCCATGAGCTCAGGACCTTTTATATAGAAGATTCTTTGTTGAATTGAATTATGCTTCTTGAATGAATTCTGTATACCTCAACTTGCTACACAATGATATTATTATTTTTATTCTCATTCTTCTCACTTTATATCTGATGCAGTTCTGATAGAACTAGCCTTGAACAAGTCCTTATCCTACTATTGTTCTTTTACAGTTAATGTTTGGTGGATTGAAATATGTAATATTTTTATAGTTGAATAAAAGGATTGGGATATGATGATGGTTACGAATAATGAAAAGAATTTATTAAGTGGTTACTATGAATTAGTTACTTTGCTAGGCAAAACAAATTCTAAAAGAAAGCAGACAATACATATTGTGTGTTGGTGGCTAGGGAAAGGAGCTTTGCTTTGGATAGTGTTCAGGTGGGTGAGTGAAGCCATATGGGAGATCATCATCTTGTTCTTTCTAAAAAAAAAATGGTGGTAGTGATTTGATTACTTCACCCTTAGCAAAAGTGAAAAAATGTGTAGGGTAGCCAGGGGACGGAGAGAGAGTAAAATTTCTGGGGTGAAGCATACATGAGGTCTTTCAGTTGCCTCCCTTCATATAATAAATTCTCACTAATAAGAGAACATGACCCCAGGATGAGAGCTCTAGCAGCAGCAGTAATATGGTGGCATGGGAGGAAGATAGCTAAATATGAATGGGGTCAAGGGCCAACGAGATAATGATAGCATGCCAAAAGTCGGGCAATCAACAAACATTATTAAAGTATTAAGTGCTTACTATATGCCTCTTGGCTACCCCACTATTTAGTGCAACCAACCATAGATCTCAGTAAGAGTTCAAACATTTTTAATCTCTTTGTTTAAATATGGAATTTGATATATACTCTGTGAACATTGTAGCCTTTGGCAACCTCAGATGGAGAAAAAGGAAGGTCCCATTATAAGGAACTCTTTCTACACAGTCCAGGTTTACTTAATGGAGTCACCAGAGAATTATTAATTTAATTGCTTTACAAAAGGATTTATTATAGTGTTCTTTTAGAGAGCAAGCTTTTCTGAGGTAATTAATTTAGGATTCAAGTATTTTACATAGGACTTCTCTACCATATGTAACCTAGAATTGCCTGACCAGAATGTTGATTGTTGTGGGGAAAGGCTGTTCTTCCTCAGTTTATTTCATTATTATTCAATATAGAAGTCTACTTCAATGAGAGTTAGTACATTGTAGTGGATAGAAGGCCAGACTTGGCATCTATCATATCCTAAACTAGTTCAATTGTTTCAATCATGTTCAATTCTTCATGATCTTATCTGAGGTTTTCTTAGCAAAGATACTGGAGTAGTTCACCATTTCCTTCTCCAGCTTATTTTACAGATGAGGAAACTGAGGCAAATATGGTTAAGTGACTTGCCCAAGGTCAGATAGATAGTTAAGTGTCTGATGCCAGATTTGAACTCAGGTATCCCTGACTCCAGGCTTGAGATTCTCTCCACTATGCCACCTAAAGAGAATGTAAATGAGGAAATCAGGGAAATGTTGGGGTGACAGAATAATATTTCACTTTTCTTTAATGCTTTTAAGTTTACAATGTTCTTTCCTCACAATATCCTTGTAAGCAGTATTGTGTAATGATTAGTGAGAGATGATCTGGGGTTAAAAGAACCAGGGCTCAAGTCCCACAGAGGACATATTGGTTATGTGACCCAGGCCAATCAGGTGTCCTAGCCTACTCTTTCAAAGATGATAAGATTCAGAGGAAGTAGGCTTCATTTCCTCCTCCTCCTGCACCTTCTCTGACAACCATTGTCCAATCTGGGGAAACTCAAGTCTTCATTCTCCAGATTGGTAACTGGCCAAGCAGAACATTGTCTTAGAAAGGGATCCAGCCAAGTTTCACTTCACACCTGGCTCAATTGTACAGACGCTTTTCATATTCCTTCTATTCCTCCTTCTCTTTGATGTTTGTCTTGGTCCCCATTGACCTCTTTCCCCCCCAGTCTTTCAGTTCCCCTCTTTATGTATTGTCTTCCCCTCTTAGAATTTAAACTCCTTGAGAATAGGAGTTATTTTATTTGCTTGTATTTGTATCCTGAGTGCTTAGTATAATACCTAATAAGCAATAAAGGCTGAATAAGTGCTTTCTTTGTCTATGTCTGTCTCTTTATCTCTATCTCTTCCTCTCTTTATCTTTTTCTCTTTCCCTTTCTGTGCATTTCTATCATCTCTCTCTCTCTCTGTGTCTATCTGTCTATCTATCTATCTATCTATCTATCTATCTATCTATCTATCTCTTTGTCTGTCTATCTATCTTTTTTTTAAACCCTTATCTTCCATCTTGGAATCAATATCATGTATTGTTTCCAAGGCAGAAGAGGATTAAGGGCTAGGCAATGTTGGTTAAGTGACTTGCTTAGGGTCACACAGCTAGGAAGTATCTTATGCCAGATCTGAACCCCCCGACTTCCTGTCTCTGGGCCTGGCTCTCAATTCACTGAGCCACCTAGCTGCCTCCTCTGTCTATCTATCTTAATGGAATCACACATCTCGTCCTGTGTCTAGTCTTTTTTTTTTTTTTGAAGTGAAAACTTAATAAAGTCTTTGATCACATCTTGATATTATTATTTCCCCCATTTTTCAAATGAACAAACTGACACCTAGAAATATTAATTGGATGTAGCCACTGTTTGGGAATCAGAGGAATAGACTTAGTTCTCCTGTCTCCAAGTGTAGGGCCTTTCCCCATGCCACTATGCCACTAGAGAAGGTAGCAGAGGTAACTGGCTTGATTGGCTGATGCCTTATAGTGTTAAACAGATATTCCTTTCTGTTCTCATCCTTGTCACTGAAAATTTTCAAGACATGCTAGAGTCTTCGTGCTTGTTATAGTTGATATCCAGCTTAATTGATATGACTGAACCTTTATAAGATGATTAAGAGCTTTCATTTTTTCAGGCTCTTTGCTCTCAATATATCTTCTCATGCTTTGAGACTGAAATCTGGGAGTTTTAGGAGACTGATATTAAAATCTAGGTTGGCAGGGAGGGGTTAATAGCACAATAGTTGAACATAATGGCAGCCCAGGATTAAAGATAAAATCAAGGTTTGGTCTGGATTATTCTAGTGGCATATGGGGAGGGGACCTGGATTTAATTTTCACCCATCCAAACCAATCCAAATTCAATTAATATTTGCTCAATGTCTGCTATGTGTAAGACCCTGAGCCAAGTGGAAATTACATTTTTCCTATCTTTTAGGCATTTTCAATGAATTTGGGTTGGGCGGGAAGGTTACAACATATCATGAATAAGAATCATATAAAATAGAATATGACAGGAGCAAAGAAGAAATATGAACAATACATTCTTGGAAAATGTGGAGAATTCAAGATCACTTTCAGCTGAGGGATAAGGAGATGCAGAAAAAGCAGACCTTAAAGGAAAAGAAAGATTTCAATAGGCAGAGATTTGGTAGGAACTCATTCCAGGAATGGAGGAGAGCCTACACGAATTTGGAACAGGTCAACTGGATTAGTCTATTTTGGCTGAACATGGAATAATAAGGGGAATAGTGTGAAATAATGTTAGATCCAAGTTTTGAAGAGTCTTAAATGCCCACTATGCCCGTTTTTTAGGCAACAACGACCCACTAAAGGTTTTTTAGGAAGGGCATAAAAACCATGGGTTAGGGGGGATTATTTTGTCTGCTGTAAAAGCTGTAAAAGTGGCATAATGGATAGAGAGGAATCAGAAAGATCAGTGTTCAAAGCCAGTCTCTGACATGTATTAGTTGTGTGACCTTAGGCAAGTCATTTAATCTATGTTTGCTTCAATTTCAGCTTGAGAAGGAAATGCAAACCACTCTAGTATCTTTGCCAAGAGAACCTCAAATAGGGTCACAAACAGTCAAAAACAACTAAAATAGTTGAACATTATGGTTATAGATATAAAAATCAGATTATATGTTATTTGCAAAGCACTTCACACAGTGCCTGGCACATAGAAAGTAATACCTAAATGCTATTATTATCATTATTATTGATATTATTATGGAGGAGAAAGTGACAGAGAGACCAATTAGGAATGTATGACAATAATCAAGATAAGGAGTAGTAAGGCACTGAACTGAAATGGTGGCTGTGCCAATGGAGAAATGGATGTAAAAAATAATTTGAAGGTAGAGTTGACAAGACTCAGAACTATGAAAAGTAAAGTAAAGAGAGAAGCTTTAGATGATATTGAGATGTCGATCTAACATTATTGGGAAGATGGTGGTAGAGTCTACAGACTGAAGAGAGTTTAGAGAAGGAACATGTGTAGGGATAAGAAGATTAGCTCAGTTTTGGACTTGCTGAGTTTGAGGTACTGTTAGGTCATCCAGATGGCACTACCCAAAGAGCAGCTGGAGATGTGATGTGCTCCAGAAAGAGCTCAGGGAGATAGACATAGATATTGCAATCATTTGCATGAAGGAGACAATTAAAACCACAGGAATGGATAAAATCAGCCAGGGAGAGAGGACAAAGAGAAGAGGTAGGCAATCAAAATCACTGACTTGCAGAATTTCAGGGTTAAAAGTGTCCACAGTAGCCAATTTATCTATCTTATAACTTTAAAAGAATCCCCTCTTCAACATATTTGACAATGAGTCAGCCCTAGATTAATGATAAGTAGTGAACAGCCCACTTCCTCCAGAGGCATCCCATTCCACTTTTTGACATCTCTAATGGTTAAAGAGTTATTTCTTGACTTCAAGTTGGTGTCTTTGCCACCTTTACCCATCACTTTTTTGCCTGTAGGGCCAATAGAAGAAATCTAATCACTCTTCTGACAGCCCATTAAACACTTGAAAACAGTTAAGATTTTTCTCTCAACTTTCTCTAGATTAAACATTCCCAGTTCAGTTCCTTTAGCTGAAATTTGGAGGGTATGAGCTTGATGTCCTTCACCAACTAGGTTGCTCTCCTATATGGAAATTGGTAAGGGAAAAAAAGAAGAAAGGAGAAAAGGAAAGCAAGAAGAAGAAAAGAAAGTGATGAAGAAGGAAGGTGGGGAAAAGAGGGCATATGGAGAGGAGGAGAGGAAAGGTGAGGGAAGAGGAGAGGAAAAGAGAAAGGGAAGCCAAGGAAGATTCATTCAGGAATACTCCTACTTAGGGGCTAGGATGAAGACATGGAATAAAATTGAGAAGAATTTATCAAGAGAAAATCAGGAGAGAAAGTATACCAGAAGCTGAGAGAATATTTATAAAGAGGTGATACACAATGTTGATTGCCACAGGAGAGGATGAGGACTATGAGAAGATCATATGCTTGGTAGTTTTTAGGTGCATGTGTTTGGAGGGCTCATTTTTTTTTGCCATTTTATGGACAGAAACCAAATTATACAAAGTTAGGGAGAAAATGGCGGGTGAGGAAATTGATAGTGTGTACTAGAACTCAATAGAGTAGAATCACTTCTCATCCCATTCCATTACCTTACAGTCTATTCCCTGTACAATTTTAGTTGGATTTTGGAAGATGACTGAATTTTCACTCTACCCTTCCCTATTCTACCCTCACCTACCCGACACGTGCACATATTTCTTGATTGGAGATAGTTTATGGCTATACTATTTTAACATTCTAACCAAAGTCTCTCTGAAGAACTTTGGTATCCATTGTGATACGTGATAGATGCTGACCCAGGACGATGTAGCATGGTGTGCCCACATCAGAGAAAATACTAGGCTCTATGAGCAAAAGAGAATTGCAGACATCTTTATCCCAAATGTTCAGATGGGCTATCTGTGCCTGATCTGTGATAGATAGAGCCTTCCAAGCTCATATTGGTCTATCGGCCACAGTCAGACACACTGTACATCAATCCCAACATAGTGATGTCATTCTGGCCCTCTTTGAGTATAAAGGATGACAAGCAAACAAATCCTCTAACTGGTCTTTCTGTGATCAGGATTAGGTAGTATTCCTTAGAGAAAAATTCATTGAATTTGAGGTCAGAAGACTACCACCACCACCACCACCACCACCACTCCTCCCCCTCTTTCTTTTCCTCCTCCTCCTCCTCCTCCTCCTCCTTTTCCTCCTTCTTCTCCTCCTCTTCTTTCTTCTCCTCCTCCTCCTATTCTTGCTCCCATTATCAGGAACAGCAGCAATTTGTTAGACTTATAACTTATCATTCAGGAAAGTCAAATTTTCTCCCTTGCCCTTGTGCTACTCCAGAGGAAATGGGAAGTTTTGAAATTCCTCATTTTAAAAATAAACTTGGTTTTGTATGATTTTTAAAGGACTCTTACGGCTTTAAATCCTATGACTTATGGAATGATGCAAGAGGAAGTAAACTTGGTCAATCAAGATGGATCTTCTTGACATTTGACATGACCTTGACCTTTAACGGAGGGCACAAGAATTCTGACTCTTGCTCTTTTCCAACCAAGGAATGAATTTTCTTCTTAATGACCTCACATTTTGTATCATTTCTATTACAATAAATTAGGTGCTGCCTTGTGACATCAGAGGAAGCAGCTGTTAAGGAAAGAACACTGGACTGACCTGGGTTCTAAGCCCTGCTCTGTCACAAATAAGCTATGTTATGCTATTTTGAGCAAGCCCCCATCTCTGAGTCTCCCCTTCTCCTTCAGATGAAGAATGAGGTTGTTGGCCTAGATGACTTTTAAGGTTCAGCTCTGTCATTTGGTGGGGCCAAAGGGTTTCTACAGGGTCCATTATAGAGCTATCTTGTGAATGGTAATTTTAGTTGAATTGGTCACATTTATACCTGGCTTGTCTTTCCAATTAGATTGCATGTGTCATGACAAGGACCATATCTTATATCCTTGCAGTTTTGCATTCTCTCCTCTTAACTCTCAACTTACTTTCTTGATTTCTGAGAACCTCACATTGCAAAAAGGTGAAAGCTTCTAAAAATTGGGAAGCTAGTGAGGCTGACATTTACATCTTATACCATGACATTTAGGGATGTTTTCCTCTCTGTCTCAAAGCACTGTTGGGTAATATAAAATGTTCTAGACTTAGGTTCAGAGTAGCTGCTCTAGAGTGTATGAACTGTGCTACCTTGAACAGTTAAGTTCTCTGGGCCTCAATTTCCTCATCTGAAAAAAATGGATCATAGGATCATAGGTTTAGAATGAAAGGCATCTTAGATATTTACCAGCCCAGTGTAAACCTCAAAATTTCTCAGACTTATGAATGTTAGGGTTTTCCCCCATTGGGGAATCTTCTACTTTAAAAAATTCCCTAGCAGATGGTGAGAACTCTACTTGAGTGTGGGGGCTCCTAGCTATGGGAGTGTCCCTGCTCCACCCTACTTAAGACTGCTTTAGGACAGAAAACAGCTTGCTAAACAATGAAAGTACTTTGATCCATGCTTATGGAAGGGACAGGAAGTTCTTTGAGTCATGACTGTTTTAGAATTGATACAATGGGATACTAAGTACCTATAAAGGTGGGGCAACTTGTAAACTACTTAAACCTAAAAGGGTGATAACTTATTCAGAGGTTTTTTCTTAATGAAAATTGTCGATACAGCAGCATTTTTTCCTGACTTACTAAAGAGATTAAAACTACTCAGCTGTGAATTCAAAGTGGGCGGTCCTTTAGAAACATCTACAGTGATTGGTAGATGTAAGGACTTAGGGGAGGTGACAGAGGAGATTTTGCCCTTAAAAATAAGAGCTTGGATCTCATTCAGGGATCTGGATTTCTGACTCTCATTCTGAAGGAGAGCTCCTTGAGGAGCTCCTCTGAGGGGCTCTGTCCCTCTGGGGTAGGACCTCTGGAGGCTCTTGAGAGAGGCCCTTTGAAACAATCTCTGGCTGGAAGACTCTTTGAGGAAGGATGCTGGCCTGGTGTCACTAGTAACCTTGTTTAGTCAGACCTTGTGGTGAGTGTTAAAAAACTGACTGATTTCTCTTTTAAGACTCAGGTCTAGGCCATATTGGCTTGAGGCCCTTCGTACTTATTCCTTTCTTACTCTCTCTCTCTTTCTTTGATTACTCATTGTATTGTTAATTAAAATCTCTATAAAAACCCAATTGACTTGGGTATTTGAATAATTGGGAATATTTCCCTGGCGACCACCTTATATTTGATTTTAAAACCCAAGACACTGTAGTGAAACATATTTCTGCAGTCAAATTTACTCACCCTCTCTTATATCTATCACAATTTATATCTTCCACTATTTTAATCACTACAGTTTAAGACCTCAACCATTTTAAATCTCACACCAGTCACTGGCAGCTAGGTGGCACAGGGGATAGCATGAAAGGCTTGGAGTCAAGAAAACACATCATCTTCTTGAGTTCAGACATTTACCAACTATGACCTTGGGCAAGTAGCTTAACCCTGTTTTGCTCAGTCGCTCACCTATAAAATGAGCTGGAGAAGGAAATGGCCAACCACTCCAGTGTCTTCACCAAGAACACCCCAGGGGGGTTCACAAAGAATAAGAAATGACTGAGATAACTGAACAACTGTTCAATCCCTTCATTTCATGAATGAGGAATCATTTGTTTTAAAATTTTATAAGTAAAACATAATTCTTCTCCTTGGTGTTGCCCTAGCAGTTCCCACTTCTGTCATTTGGCCTTTTTACTTGCTCTCCTCAAGGATATCAGGAGGTGGTGGCCAAACCATAAAAGGGACTGACCCACATTTGGTAACTTGGTTTTGATTGTGAAATAGGAATATGTTGGGTCCTCCTCATGCTAGGACTATCTAGGACCAGTGTGTTGTTTTTTAATCAACCTAAAGAACTCCGAATTATAGAGGGAATTAATGATATTAATAATTACTCATATTTGTATAATTTTCCAATATTAAAAAGTTATTTATTTATAACATTGCAGTGAAGTCATTAGTGAAATTATCTGTACTTTATCTATGAGGAAATTGAAGTGCTTAAATTGGGATTCAAATCCAGGCCTGCTGATTCATCTAGTGTTTTCTAGGCTATGTTAGGTTTCAGTCATGTTGGCCAGGCACAAAAAAGAGGGCACCATAGAGCCATAACTAAGATAGGATGACTGGGGCTTTGTCCCAGGGAATTGACATTCAAGGGGATATTCTTCTTCCCTATGGTAGGTAGTTCTTTTCCTTTAGCTGTGTGTCTCTCCACAGACATGTCCCCTTTGCTAAGCCCTGGACAATGAATTATTGTCAATGTCACTCCCTTGTTCCATGATTGTGCCCATTCTGGAAAGATGTCCCAGAGTCCCTCTCTGCCTGAAAATTGGCAATACTTGCATTAACTGGAACCAGGGGTGATGGGATATTCCTTGAGTTCCATAAAAGCAGTTTTAGGATATTAATTCACCTTTCTCTCCCTTTCTACCCACCCCTGCTCAAGCCTTCCCCTATCCTCCAATAGAAGAATTGGTTCTAGGTGAAAGAATTCTCTGATAGCTCTGACATACCATGCCCTAGTTGCTGACATCATGTTCCTTGTGTCAAGACATGTCCATACTCGGGAACTCTTCAAATGCATCAAAAACATCCTGAGACACTTGGAGTACCACAGCAGATGCTTTCTCTATTGGCTATCATTCTCAGCGCCAAGTCTAGCCCTTTAAAAATGGTCAACTCTCAATCAGTCATGCTAAAGGAGAGGGCTCAGCTAGCAGGAAGATCATCCTCCATTTTCC
The DNA here is from genome assembly GCF_027887165.1 of Monodelphis domestica. NCBI lineage: Eukaryota > Metazoa > Chordata > Mammalia > Didelphimorphia > Didelphidae > Monodelphis > Monodelphis domestica. Next base: position 123,949,706 of record NC_077229.1, read on the forward strand.
TAGTCAGTCACTTTCAGTCATGTCTGACTCTTTGTGACCTGAATTGGGTTTGTTTTTTTTTGGCAAAGATACTGGAGTGGCAATTTGCCATTTCCTTCTCCAGTTCATTTTACAGAGGAGGAAACTGAGACAAATAGGGTAAAGTATCTTGGATAATTCCAAATAGGATAATTCCCCAAATACTTTAAACAGGGAATTTCCTTTAAAGTAATGATGTTGGGGAAAAACAGGAACTTAGGTTATTGATTAATCAAGTTAAATAAGGCTATATTTATTATGTTTGGAGGGCAGTGGGATATATGAGTTGTTCTGTAATATTTGGACTTCTGTTCACCAGCTCTGCTGTAACAGGGCTTTTCTGAACTTGACTTTGGGATGTATTCTTCTGTGACTTCTTTTTTTTTAACAACAGATTTTTATTCTCAGTTATGTTCCACTTAGATTTGTATTAATGTCAGGCAAGGTTTTGTAAATAAAATCTTAGCACTAGAAGACCTCACAGGTTGGGCCATCTAAACAAGAACGCTTTCTATGCTGTTCCTGACTTATTCTATTTTTAAAAAACCCTTACCTTCTGTCTTAGAATCAATACTGTGTATTAATTCTAAGGCAAAAGAGTGGTAAAGGCTAGTCAATGAGGGTTAAGTGACTTGCCCAGGGTCACCCAGGTGAGAGAGTCTAAGTCCAGATTTGAACCCAGGACCTCCCATCTCTAGGTCTGTCTCTCAATCTACTGAGCTACCCAGCTGCCCCCTGTTCTTGACTTCTATATGATGCCCTTCAATGATGCAAAAGTCATTATCTCTCAAGGCTTCCCATTTTATTTTTGGAGAATTCTGATTAAGGAGTTTTCTCTTAAATGGAGTACCACTTGGCAATGTCCACCATTGGTGCTAGAGTTCTATATAAATTGGATATCTTTTTCATGTGATAGTCTTTCAAATACTTGGAGAAAGTTATTACATTTGTTCAATCATCTAGACTATACATTCTTTTAACAAAAATGCTGGGTCCCTAATAATTAAAAAATTGATTTATATTCAGATTGCTTAGTTTTAAATTCTTACATCATATTAGTTTGCCTTATCTATGTGGATTCTCATTTGCTATCCATTCTAAATCCTTTCTAAAATATAGCACCCCAAGACTAAAAAGAACCTATTTGTAGATGTGGTTTGACCAGTTTAGAGGGTAGTAGAACCATCACCAATCTTCTTCTAGATCCCTTCCAATTTTAAACCAACCATTCAATCAATAAACATTTATTAAACACCTATTGTGTACCGGGTATTGTGCTACTTAAGGATACAAAAAGAGGCAAAAAATAGTCCCTACACTCAAGAAACTTAAAATATTACTCTATGATCTATGAACCCTCAGGCTTTTATTCCACAAATGGGTGTCTAGCCCTGGCTCCCTGATTTTGTACTTGTGAAGCTGATTTGTAAAATACAAGTGTTAGACTTTATATTTATTTTTATTAAATTTAATGTGAATTCACAGCCCATTCTTCTAGTCCGTAAGATATTCTTGGAACAAAATTTGGTCATCCAAATTGTTAGTTGTCCCTCTCAGCTTCAAGGCTCCTAAAAATCTGAGAGGCAAAGCCATCTGTGCTTTTATCCTTGCCATTAAAAAAAGGGGGGGGGCAGCTTTCAGTTACAAATAAGGAAACTAAAGCAGTTAAATGATTTGCTGGTTACCCCCAGGCGTCAGGAGCAGAGCTAGGGCTCTCAATGACCTCATCACACGTCATGCTAATACTTTACTCCTGACAAGGTGTTTTCTTACCCATCACCTTGTCTGACCTTCACAGTGACCCCATGAGATCAACTACCAGGAAGATTAGCTTCAATTTTGTTAGTCAGTCATTTTCAGTCATGTCTGACTCTTTGTGAACTGATTTGGGATTTTCTTGGAAAAGCTATTAGAATGGCAATTTGCCATTTCCTTCTCCAGTTCATTTTACAGATGAGGAAACTGAGGCAAATAGGGTAAAGCGACTTGCTCAATAAGTATTTGAGGCAAGATCTGAACTCACATCTTCCTGACCCCAGGTCCTGTGCCCTACCTATCTATCTCAATTGATCCTCTATTTTCACATGAGGAAATGGATTGGGAGTACTTAGATTATTTTCTCACAGTCTAAAGGCTAACAAGTAGTCATTTAGGGGCTATAAGGCAGCACCCTAATTCCCTGATCTGTCTTCATTCTACTATATCACCCACAACTGTGGTGGAATCAGGGAATGTAGGGAAGCTATTTGTCTCAAAGCATGATGGGAGAATGGTGGACAAGAATTAAAAACTCATTGAGGAAAAATAAGTCCTTGTAATAGATAATCCCTTTTAAAGAAATCAAACTCACAATTATTATTTGTTTATGCAAATTTATTTATTCATGCATGATGAATTGTTATTAGAGACATAAAGGTGGCACAGTGATGGGGGAGAAAGAGAGACGATCTTTGTAGCTATGAGAAATAGCCAAATATGATTTAAATCAATGATTCTCAGTGTGACATTCTCGTTATTTGCTGTAGCTTTTTTGACCCTCCTCAGGGACACCGAGGTGTGATTGGAGCTCCACAGACCCAAGCTCCTCTTCTGCCACCAATGGCTGTTGGCTCTCAGCTTCACCTGAAAAAAAAAAGAGGGGAAACAGGTAATGATGTGACAACGTGGAATCAGACTTGGAAGACCCTCAGAAGAGAAAATGTTGGAGGTGGATGAGACCTTACAACATCAAATGGTAGAATATAGAACTTGGTGTGCATCAGAGCTGGAAAGGACTTTAGAGATCATACATTCTAAATTCTCATCGTACAGATGGAAAAACTGAAGACCCAAGAGTCCGAGTGATTTATTTGCTTATTGTCACACAGCTAAATAAGTGGCAGATTCAGAATTCAATCCCAGAACTTCTCATATTTCGTCCTGCACTTTCCCTTTGCTAGACCCGTAGCCATTGCTCTCTTCAGTTTGCTTCAACATCTGCCCAGGCAGAGAGCTGAGGGCTGGCTTCCAGCCCCGGAAGTGGAGTAGAAGTCATACTGCCCATTGACAGCTAAAGGCAAATGGCCCCAGACACAAATGTTTCCAGGGACTTCCCATCTCTAGGTCTTGCTCTCAATCCACTTGAACCATCCAGCTGCCCCCTCCACCTTTTCTTTAATGATCTCATATGAAGATTTCTCGGGAATACTTTCTGCCACCTTGATGCCTTTGCTCATACAGTTTGAAGTCCTTCTATCTCTTTTCTATTCATTGAATTCCTATTTGTTGGGGAAGCATGGTGGCTCCTTGGATAGAGAGCCAGGCATGAAGATGGAAGGTCCTAGGTTCAAATCTGGCCTCAGACACTTCCTAGTGGCATGACACCAGGGAAGTCACTTCACCTCCATTGCCTAGTACTTTCAGTTCTTTTGCTTTGGAACTGATACCTTGTATTGATTCTAAGATGGAAGGTAAGGTTTTTAAAAAAAGAAATCCTACTTGTCTTTCCAGTCCCAGCCCTGGGCTCTTTTCCTCCATGGAAATGTCCTTTACCAGGCCATATGGCCACAGAAACTTTAAAATGAATAGACCTTCGGAGACCATCAAATTCTAATTGATCTTACAGATAAGGAAACTGAGGCCAGAGAGGCAGAGTAATTTGTCCAAAGTAAATTTCAAAGTCAGGATTCGAAGCAATGTCTTCTGACTCCATAGCCAGGGTTCTTTCCATAACCAACCCATCCCAGAGTTCCTTCCCTCTGCTCTCAACCCCTAGAATCACTGCAGAGAGAACCAGGCTTAGTGCTTAGTAAATGAGGCAAAATATGCAAAGTGTTCTGCAAGTTTTGAAGTGTTATAAAAAGATTAGTTGTCCTTATCATTGTCATGCTCATTTCTAGAATCATAGAATGAGTTGAAAAGGAGTTCAGAGATCATCTCATCCAAATGAAGAAACTGAAGTCTACCTAGGGAAAGTGACTTGCCTGGGATCACACAGCCAGCTAACACAGAGTTAATATTAAAATCTTTCACTGGTAAAGAACTTCATGGTTTATAGAGGAGTTTTTATAACCATTTTATGATTTGATATAGCAACTCACTCACAGTTACATAGTTATGCTGGGGCAGCTGGTGGTACTAGTCCTGGAGACAGGAGAGACCTGAGTTCAAATCTAACCTCAGATACTTGTTTTTGGATCCTGAGCAAGTCACTTAATCATTATCTGCCTCAATTTCCTTTTCTGTAAAATGGGGATAATAGTAGCAACTACTTCCCAGGTAGAGTTTGTGAGGATAAAACAAGATGATGTTTGTAAAATGCTTAATAAACCTTGAAACTCTCTACAAATCCTGTTGTTATTATTAATTGTTGGCTGGTTATACTAAGTTGGAAAGTCACCCTTGCAGACTTGAGGTGAGTCAGCTGAAGACTAATCTCCTAAATTTGGAGAGGCAGATCATGAGGTTGATTAAAAGGTCAAAGACCACTTACTAATTCATGGAGAGTTTGCAGCGACTGGATTTGTGTTCATTATTTATTCATTTAATCTACTTATTTATCTTTCTTATTTTGTTTTTATTTTTGATTTTGTGTCCTCAGCCCTCAGTTCCGTGCTGGAACATACATAAATGCTTGTTCACTTGACCTGGTGACAAGGCTAAATTAATATCCTATTTCAAACTGAGTCCCACACTCAGTGCATTTACCTGTAGATGCTTTCAGTGTTTGGATGTACTTAGACCAGAAGGAACATTCGGCTTTTTTCAATCCCCGCTGGTTTGGAAGTCCAGGACTGAATTCTTTGTAGTTATCGCCATTAGTGTGGGGTAGGAATTCTGGCCACAAGGCTGTAGTCTCTAGTATCTTCCTAGAGAAGTCATAAGGATAATTGGGATTTCTGGGTAAAAGAAAAATAATGAGGAGTCAGTTACTAAGGCCATTAGAGATCTTCTGGTCCAACTTTTCATATTACAAATGAGGAAACTAAGGACCAGAAAACTGATGAGCTGGTTGTGGTGGCACAGACACTCTCAGCTCCTGGCAGGGCTGAAGCTGTTGGATTGCTTGTGAATACACTAATCCTAGCCTTAGCACCAATATGGTTTTCTACCTTCCTCACCCCAACCCCCAATGTTGGGATCTACTTGGCTGCTGAAGAAAGAGTAGACTGGTCTGTGTTGGAGATGGGACAGGTTAAAGCTCTTATGCTAATGGGATTGCCAGTGGTACTGGAACCATGAATGCTCACTGCACGTCTACTCTAGGTGAGATAGGAATGACTGCCTAAAAAGGAAAAAAGAAAGGAAAGAAGGAAGGGAGGGAGGAAAGAAGGAAGGAAGGGAGGAAGGAAGGAAGGAAGGAAGGAAGGAAGGAAGGAAGGAAGGAAGGAAGGAAAGAAGGAAAGAGGGTAGGTGGGAAAGGAGGAGGGAAGTAAGGGAAGAAGGAAGGAGGGAAGGAAGGAGGGAAAGAGGGAAGGTGAGAAAGAAGGAAGGAGGGAAGGTGGGAAGGAAGGAAGCGAGGAAGCATGGAAAGTAGCAAGGAAGGAAGGCAGGCAGAAATGATTAGCTCTAGGTTACATAGCCACAGTAGTAGCAGAAACGGTGCAAGAACTACATTTTTTATATTATACCATTTAGCCATCATTATCTTCAGTAGGGGACAGTTAGGTGGATAGAATACCAGGCCTGAAGTAAGGAAGGCTAATCTTTCTGAATTTGAATCTTACTAGCTATGTAACCTTGAACAAGTTGCTTAATCTTGTTTGCCTCAGTTATCTCATCTGTAAAATGAGCTAGAGAAAGCAATGATACACTACTCCAGTATTTTTGCCAAGAAGACCCTCAAAAGGGTTCATAAAGAGTGGGACATGACTGAAAATGACTAAACAACAATAACAGATCCTCTGTAAAACTGGGGATTGTATTCTCATATTAACTCATTCATTGGGCTGTGGCTGAGCTAAGCAAAGGAATACTGACTTCGTGATGTGTTTAATTTTTCCTAAATTGGTTTTTTGCTTGTTTGATCTTATATCTGGGTCACCATCTGTCAGTGAAAGAAAACTTCTGAATTGTCAGTTAGAGCATGAATGGGTGTGACATAGCCAGTTTGGGACTTGTATTTTTCCTCTTAGAACAAGTAATTCCCATGATATGCACAGACTGGAAGGACACGAAGGAGAAGGCACCCTGGAGACCACCCTGACTCTGACTTTGACTGGCTAAAAATCTGGACCGTTGAGGTCAGGGTTGGAAGTTCTTTGGTCTGGGCGAATGCTGTCTGCTACTCACTATGGCATGGGGCCATAGAACTGCCCACAGACCCCCAGGAAGGATGTATGCTTACCCTGTCTTGATGAAATTGCTGAAATACTGCATTATTTTCAATGACAGGTTTTTTTCTTCCAGAGTAAACTGTTGTTTGTACTGAGGATGGAAGGGTAGTCCAAAGGCATATTGGACATCAGCCAGCAACTCTAGGCTGAAAAGCAGATTTTTAAAAAAGCAGATTAAATAATTACGGCATATAATTATAATAAAATACTACTGTACTGATCACATAAGAAAATATTTGGAAAGCACATAGTAGGTATTATAGAAGTGCCTCTCTTCCCCCTTTCCCCACTCCATTGTGCCAGAATACTCAACAAAGGGGATAGTTTCAGAGAAACCCAACACAGAATGAATTAAGAAAAAATGGAACAATTTATACTATTGCAACAATATTACAAAAAATGAACAAACTTGAAAGATTCTTTTCATTGACCAGTCATGATTCCAGAGGTCTGATGATTAAATTTGCTGCCCACTTCCTGAGCAAGAAGTGATGAAATCAAGATGTGGAATGAGGCATACATTTTTGAATGTGGTCAATATGGGGATTTGTTTTATTTGACTGTATATTTGTTATAAGGGTTTTGCTTTTCTAGATTTTGGGGGGAAGAAAAGGAGGAGGGGAAGTAAGATGGAGAGAAAATTAATTTTTGTTATTCAAAAAATTATCTTTCAAAAAGAAATAAAAATAGGATGAAAAGGTTTCAGTGAAAATCAGCTAATGGTTTTCCACTTGAAAACTGAATTTCCACTCCTTTTTAATTCAATGATTGGACTTTATCAATAAATCCAATGATTAATCAATCAATAATCATTTTCTCCCAGGTTTTTGTAATGTGCAATGCACTCTTCCAGGTGCTAAGGACATAGAGATAAAGATTAAAACTATTCTGATTTTCAAGAAGCTTGTATTTTAATGTGGGAGAAAATAAGCATTTAAGTATATTTCAGCATTTTAATATTTTTTAGCTATATTCAACTCTTTGTGACTCCTTTTGGGAGTTTTCTTGGCAAAGATACTGTAGGAGATTGCCATTTCCTTCTCCAGATCACTTTATTGATGAGAAAACTGAGGCAAACAGGGTTAAGTGACTTTTTCAAGGTCACACAGCTAAATAATATCTAAGGCCAGATTTGAACTTGGGTGTTTCTGCCTCCAGGCACAGTGGTCTATTTACTGCACCATCTAGCTACCCCTATATATGATGATGATGATGATGGTGATGATAATGTCTAGCATTATATAGTGTTTTAAGTGCTATTTAAAAAATACTTTATATATATATATATATATCTGTTAGTCCTCACAATAATTCTTTTATAAAACTGTTATCCTTATTTTACAGATGAGGAAACTGAGACTGACAGAAGTTAAGTAATTTGGCCTTATTTTTGGACTTCTAATCACCGACAATGTTCTATTTCCATATACATGAACAATGAAATTTCATTCTTATAATTTTTTTTTAAACCTTTACCTTCTGTCTTAGTATCACTTCAAAAACAGAAGAGCAGCAATGGCTAGGCAATCACGACTCTTACCCAAGGTCACACAGCTAGGAAAGTATCTGAGGTCAGATGTGAACCCTGGACATCTCTCCAGTTCTGGCACTCTATCCAGTGTCCTTCTAGCTTTCCCTCACCATAATCTTTTAACAGTCTATCTTTTTTTGCCTTATGACCTCTAATCGTTTTCATATTGGAGGCAGAATTTGAACCCTAGTCTCCCTGAGTCAGCACTGTATGAATAGCCCAATATAAAGGAACCCTTGGACAGTTATTGGAGGAGAAATTCACTTTGCAAAACTTAAAGTGCCAGATATATTTTTGACTGGACCTAGGATTTCATTGATATGGAGCAATCCACGGCAGGAAACTCCTCCTATCCATGCAAACCAGTACTTCTGCAATTGTTAATCTTAGCTTGGGGCCACTGAGAAATTAGGTGACTTGCCAAAGCTTATGCAGTCAGTACAAGCTCATAGGCAGGACGCTAACTCCGATCTTCCCAAGTGTCCAGCCAGATCTCTCTTTGCTAACCCACAACTACCTCTGCTTATGTGAATGTGAATTATGAAAACAGCCTTTGAACAGAACACAGTTCTTAGGTAGATATTATTAGGATTTATACCAATTACTCCTCTATATATTCCTGGAAGATCCAAAGTATTTTTGTATCCAAAGTTCCCAGTTTCCTTGAATCCCAATCACTACCCTAGAAAGGTATGATTCTGCCCATTTGATAAATAGGAAACAGATTCAGAAATGTTGGAGAATCTTTGCTTAAGGTCTCACAGCTCATAAAAGTCAGAGCCAAGGGTAGGATCCAGGAAGTCAGAGAAGTCAGACTCCAGAGTCCTTTCTTTGTATGCTTTGTGCTTAACACAGTCCCTGATACATAGTAGGCACTTCATAAAAGCTAATGATTGATCCACAACAGAGGAGCACGGAACAAATGATCTCCAAGATCATTTCCTATTTACTACAACATTCTGTGGTTCCAGGAACCTGTCCTTTTTCCACTTCCCCTAAAACTATAGCTGTTGGCTGAAGACTTCAACATGCATCTCAACATTAGTTGCTGTATGTATTCTCTGACTTCCTCTTTGTACCTTTCTTTTTCCCTCTATCTCTCTCTGCCGCTCTCTTCTCTTTCTGTCTCTTATCTCTATCTGTTTCTGTCTCTCTGACTCTCTGCCCTTTGTCTGTCTGTTTTCTGTCTGTCTTCTTTGTCTGTCTGTCTGTCTCTTCTTCCTCTGTCTTTCCCTTTTTAAATTAACCACATTACCCTTGTAATTTGATCTAAGAGATGTTCTCTCTCAAGTAGAAACATCATTAAAATATGAGCAGGCATCCCTCCATAAGGTAACCAGATGTTCTTCTCTGGCACATGCAGAGGATATAATAATAATATTAATGTAATCTAATAAGAACAACTCACATTTATGTACCAATTTGAGATTTGCAGGCTGTTTTCTTCACAACCACCCTCTGAGGGAAGTAACATCCACATTGTCATTTCCATTTTGTGGATTTGGAAACTGAGGGTGAAAAGTTAAATTACTTCCCTTGGTCACACAGTAAATAAGAATCAGGATATGAACTAAAGTCTTTTGCCTTCAAATTCAAAGTTAATCTTATGGTTGAATGAATTAATGAATGAATGGTAAAACACATTTATTGAGCTTATACAATGTGACAAGCACATGCTAAGTGCTAGGAATACAAATACAACAGCCTTAGAGAATTACCCAGAGCACTGAAGATTGACTGAGGCTTATATGGCCAGTATATATCAGAACCCAGATTTGTCTGGCTCCTAGATGATAGTTCTTTCTACCCACTATGCTATCATGCCTCTTTACTCAGGCTATCTGTAAATTAATTGAGGTGCAACAATATAGAGAAGCATTGTAGTTTAATGGAAAGAGCACTAGCCTGGTAGGATGAGCCCTGAGTTCTACTTCTAAGCTTCAGTTTCCTCATCCTTAAGAGAAAGGATTGATTGGATGAGATGATCTCTAAGATTCCTTTCAGTTCTAAACAACATTTGATTTTTTTTTGTTGTTGTTGTTGTTTTAACATTCTGTGTCCTAAGGTCCCTTTCGGCATTCACAATCCATGATCTAAGTTCCATTTGAGCCCAGATATTTTGTGTTCCAAAGTAATTTTCTGGATTAATAATTCATGTTCTAAGTTCCCTTTTTGCTCCAATATTTTGTGTTCTAAGGTCCCTTAAAGAGCTAACATTTTACAATCTACAAAGAAGATCAGGAATGGAAACCATCTTGAGACTCTTAGAAGAAACAATGGCAAGCAGATATAATCATGTCAAATCTCCATTCAGTAAACTCTAGATATTCCTTATTATCCCCAAGATTAAATTTAAAAGCCTCTTTTTGACTTTGAAAGCCTCCCTTCCTACCATTTTAGTTTTCTTTTTTTTTAATTTTATAGTATTTAATTTTATCATTTTCATGCATTTTTCATTAAAGACAAAGATCATTTTCTTTTCCTCCCTCCCCCCCCCCCCCCCCGTGGCCGACGCGTGATTCCACTGGTATCACATGTGTTCTTGATTCGAACCCATTGCCATGTTGTTAGTATTTGCATTAGAGTGTTCGTTTAGAGTCTCTCCTCTGTCATGTCCCCTCAGCCATTGTAGTCAGGCAGTTGCTTTTCCTCGGTGTTTCTACTCCCGCAGTTTGTCCTCTGCTTATGGATAGTGTTTTTTCTCCTTGATCCCTGCAGATTGTGCAGGGACATTACACTGCCCCTAATGGAGAAGTCCATTACCTTCGATTGTATCACAGTGTATTAGTCTCTGTGTATAATGTTCTCCTGGTTCTGCTCCTTTCATTCTGCATCACTTCCTGGAGGTCGTTCCAGTCTCCATGGAACTCCTCCACTTTATTATTCCTTTTTGCACAATAATATTCCATCACCAACATATACCACAATTTGTTCAGCCATTCCCCAATTGATGGGCATCCCCTCGTTTTCCAATTTTTGGCCACCACAAAGAGTGCAGCTATGAATATTTTTGTACAAGTCTTTTTGTCCCTTATCTCTTTGGGGTACAAACCCAGCAGTGCTATGTCTGGATCAAAGGGTAGACATTCTTTTATCGCCCTTTGTGCATAGTTCCAAATTGCCCTCCAGAATGGCTGGATCAGTTCACAACTCCACCAGCAATGAATTAATGTCCCTACTTTGCCACATCCCCTCCAGCATTCATTACTTTCTATAACTGTCATGTTAGCCAATCTGCTAGGTGTGAGGTGATACCTCAGAGTTGTTTTGATTTGCATCTCTCTGATTATAAGAGATGTGGAGCACTTCTTCATGTGCTTATTAATAGTTTTGATTTCTTTATCTGAAAACTGCCTATCCATGTCCCTTGCCCATTTATCAATTGGGGAATGGCTTGATTTTTTGTACAATTGATTTAGCTCTTTATAAATTTGAGTAATTAAACCTTTGTCAGAGGTTTTTATGAAGATTTTTTCCCAATTTGTTGTTTTCCTTCTGATTTTAGTTACATTGGTTTTGTTTGTACAAAAGCCTTTTAATTTGATGTAGTTGAAATTATTTATTTTACATTTTGTGATTCTTTCTGTCTTGCTTGGTTTTAAAGTCTTTCCCCTCCCAAAGGTCTGACATGTATACTATTCTGTGTTTACCCAATTTACTTATGGTTTCCTTCTTTATGTTTAAGTCTTTCACCCATTTTGAATTTATCTTGGTGTAGGGTGTGAGGTGTTGATCAATTCCTAATCTCTCCCACACTGTCTTCCAATTTTCCCAGCAGTTCTTATCGAATAGTGGATTTTTGTCCCAAGACCTGGGATCTTTGGGTTTATCGTATACTATCTGGCTGAGGTCACTTGCCCCCAGTCTATTCCACTGATCCTCCTTTCTGTCTCTTAGCCAGTACCAAATTGTTTTGATGACTGCTGCTTTGTAATATAGTTTGAGGTCTGGGACTGCTAGGCCCCCCTCATTTGTGTTTTTTTTTTTCATTATTTCCCTGGATATCCTTGATCTTTTGTTATTCCAAATGAACTTTGTTATGGTTTTTTCCAAATCAATAAAGAAATTTTTTGGGAGTTCCATGGGTATGGCACTAAATAGATAAATAAGTTTGAGTAGGATGGTCATTTTTATTATATTGGCTCGTCCTACCCATGAGCAGTTAATGTTTTTCCAATTACTCAAGTCTAGTTTTAGTTGTGTGGAGAGTGTTTTGTAGTTGTGTTCATATAGTTCCTGTGTTTGTCTCGGGAGGTAGATTCCTAGGTATTTTATTTTGTCTAAGGTGATTTTGAATGGGATTTCTCTTTCTAGTTTTTGCTGCTGAGCTGTGTTGGAGATATATAGAAAAGCTGATGACTTATGTGGGTTTATTTTGTATCCTGCAACTTTGCTAAAGTTGTTGATTATTTCAATTAGCTTTTTGGTTGAATCTCTAGGATTCTTTAAGTAGACCATTATGTCATCTGCAAAGAGTGATAACTTGGTCTCCTCCTTGCCTATTTTGATGCCTTCAATTTCTTTTTCTTCTCTAATTGCTACTGCTAGTGTTTCTAGTACGATGTCAAATAATAGAGGTGATAATGGGCATCCTTGTTTCACTCCTGATCTTATTGGGAATGCATCTAGTTTATCCCCATTGCAGATGATATTAGCTGATGGTTTTAGATATATACTGTTTATTATTTTTAGGAATGACCCTTCTATTCCTATGCTTTCTAGTGTTTTTAATAGGAATGGGTGTTGTATTTTATCAAAGGCTTTTTCTGCATCTATTGAGATAATCATGTGGTTCTTGCTAGTTTGCTTGTTGATGTGGTCAATTATGTGGATGGTTTTCCTAATGTTGAACCAGCCCTGCATCCCTGGTATGAATCCTACTTGATCATGGTGAATGATCCTTCTGATCACTTGCTGGAGTCTTTTTGCTAGTATCCTATTTAAGATTTTTGCATCTATATTCATTAGGGAGATTGGCCTATAGTTTTCTTTCTCTGTTTTTGACCTGCCTGGTTTTGGAATCAGTACCATGTTTGTGTCGTAAAAGGAGTTTGGTAGAACTCCCTCTTTGCTTATTATGTCAAATAGTTTGTATAGTATTGGGATTAACTGTTCTCTGAATGTTTGATAGAACTCACTGGTGCCATTTTAGTTTTCTTATGCCATACGCCCCTCAATGAACTCTGGAGTCGTATGACATTGATTTCCTTGCTGGTCCTCGAATGTGACACTTCCATCTCCCAATTCTGGGCTGTTTTACTGGCTATCCTCCATTGCCTAGAATTCCTTGCCTCCTGGACCCCTTGGCTTCTCTCAAATATCACATTTTCTTGATGTCACTTGATGCTAATGCTTTTCTTCAGTTGATTTCCCCCCCAATTTGTCGTGTATATAACTTGTTGGCACATAATTATTTGCAAGTTGTTGCCTCCATTAGATTCTTTGCTGCTTGCAGGCAGGGATAGTGTTTCTACCTTTCTTTCTGTCCCTAGTACCTAGCACTGTGCTTCCTTGCACCTGGTAGGAGCTTTATAATTGCTAGTTGACTCACTGACTGACAAGCAGCAACATGGCTAAAAATCATCTTTCTCAAAAAGAAGTAAACTTTTTGTGTTAATAACAAAAGAACTTGGAAAGCAATGAGAGAAATGGTATACCCAATGTTCCTCTTTGCCTGTCAGTCTTTCACCAGGGGGCCTGTCTCAACTACTCTGAATTCATTTTGTGTGTGTATATGTGTGCATGTGTATAAAAAAATATACACCTTTATTTCTATCTATAGTATCTTAAGATCATTATAACTATTTGTAAAAATAGGTATAGATTTATATGTATCTATATCAAAATATCTAGACCTCTATGTATCCATATAAAATGATCTATATAAAACATCTATCTACATAACTTTGTCTATAATAATAGGAGACATTTAGATGGCTCAGTGGATTGAGAGACAGGCCTAGAGGAGGGAAGTCCTGTGTTCCAACTTGACCTCAGATACTTCCTAGCTGTGTGACCCTGGGCAAGTCACTCAACCTCCATTGCCTAGCTCTTACCACTCTTCTATTTTGGAACCAATACTCAGTATTGATTCTAAGACAGAAGTTAAGGGTTAAAAATAGACATAAATCTATATAGATCTCTATGTATTTATATTTCAAAATCTAAATAATGTTTTTCCCATTAGATTTTTATCTCCTTGAAGGCAGGAATTGCTTCATTTTTGACTTTGTAACCTCAGTACTTAGCATAGTTCTGGAAACATGATATACAGACAGTAAAATCACCCAAGGGACCAGAGGACACAGATAGAGGCTACCTTGTCAATCATATTTGGTCAGGATCTATTCTCAGTTTCAGGATTCTTATGAAGTAAAGCCCAAAGTCCTATTGACTCTGAATGTCCTATACTTTACCCTCTTGGCCTCTACTGGTCAGGAAGTCTGTGGGAAGAGCAATTTACTGGACTATAAAAGCTGAATCTGATATGACATCACCAATAGAGAAGTACTTTTCACTGGCCTAATGTTGACCTTCTCTTTTTCCCATGACCTGGTTATATATCATCATTCTGAAATGATTTCAAAATCGTTGACAGGTATTTTAGAGATTATCTAAGATCAGTCCATCACTTTACTTACTTGGGAAATAAAGCAGAAGGAAGTGAGTTGTGAAGTCATATAGATAATGAAAGGGAGAGAGCAGCAGTTAGAGGCTAATTCTTCTTCCTCCTTGTCCAGTGTTCTTCCCATTGAAGTTTGGGTTTTGGGGGGTGTCAGGTCCAGAGGTATAGGGCAGTCTTTCAATGGAGGGAGTATTTCATTATCTTTCGTTTCTCCATCCTCACATAAAATCTTATTTGTGTGGGGGCCCTATACTCCTTGCTCTGAACTCAGGGAAGGATCAGAGATCACTAAGAGGGGATATGGCAGAGTGGATAGTGTCCTTGACTTGAAACTCTTTATTCAGTGGTTCAAATTCTTCCCCTTCCTCTTACTAGATGCATGACCACAGGCACATTATAGGGTCTTTTAAGCCTCAGTTTTCTCATATTTAAAATGGAGATGATGACTAAGTTTATATTACTTGACTCAACAAGGTTGGTATGAGATTCAAATGAAATAAGGTATGTAAAGTGCTTTGTAAAATGTAAAGTGCTTTATAGATATTCCCATGGTCCAATCAGCCCTGAGCATTAAACTTGACACCAAGTAAGATTACAATAAATATGTATTGAATCATATTTTCATTTGGAGCAACAGACCAGTGCAATAACTCTGGAAGAGGCAATCTGGCATCTATCTCTCTATCTCTTTATCTATCTATCTATCTATCTATCTATCTATCCATCTATCCATCCTTCTATTCATTTATATATCTATCTATCTATCTATTTATCTACCTATCATGTATATATCCATTATCTTTCTATGTATTCACACAATACACATTTATACATGCATATACATATATACATGGGCTGGCAGTGAAAAAGCACCCTGGGTAAAAATTAGGAGTTAGTGGACTTTAGCCTGGACCTGACATTAGCTAGATATGTGATCTTGGATAAATAATCATCTCCCTGGGTTTCTGTTTCTCTATCTATAAAATTAGAGGATTAGAGAAAATGACATTTAATGTCCTCCTGACTTCATGTCTGTGATATAGTTCAGAAGGGAAGAAGATTAAATATGGGGGAGATGTTTCAGGAGGAAGAAACCAAGGGAGCTTGTGAAAATGGGAGGAAATGTCAATGAGAACTGAGTGGCTGCAAAAATGCATAAATAAAAATTATGTTTGTGAAATCCAGACAGGAGGAAATAGGGTTTTATTCCTCTGCCCCCCAATTCATCAGGTGGTAGTCAAATGAAACAGTCTACTGCCCAGTTTCCCATAAACTCTGATATTATACCAGCCTTATAAAATCTTAGTTAGCTAATGTCTATTCCATTTGTCCTCCCCTTCCTCCTCTCAGTCAAGGAGTCCCCTCTGAGGAACAACACTTGGAAACAGAAAACACGGCTTTGGTAAAGTTAAAAAGATCAAAAACAAGGGAAGAGAATGCTAAAGGATTTGTTAGAGGCCTGGATTGTACACAAGGGTCAAATGGAGGACAGGCTCTGAATCTAAGCTGCCCACTTGAGAATTCAAACGCAAGCCTTTCTCTTAATAAGATTTTCATTATTTTTGAATGTTAATTATGAACATAACAATAATTGAAGGGCCATGTGGTATTGAGAGAGCTGGCTGAGGAGTCAGGAAGACCTGGATTGAGTTAATATCCTATTTGACTGAGTGATACTGGGAAAGTCATTCAATATCTCAGTGTCTCTCAATGTCTCAATCAATAAACATTTAGCCTACACAGTACTATAAGTCTGTCACTTACAAAGAATGTGTTAATCTCTATTGGTAAAGTAAGGAATATTCATTTCATTTTACAGGTATCTCTTTATAACCTAATTAGATCTAACAGGGACCTTATTTTGCTCTCTCTCTCTCTCTCTCTCTCTCACACACACACACACACACACACACACATATTTCAAAACTTTGTTATCAGAACATTTCAGCTAATCTCAAAAGTTTTCCCACTTGGTTTATCTATGCTGTCACTTCTCTGATGAGACTTTGGGTATTTGTATATGTAGGTCCCACCATAAAAGTCCAACTCAGGTCCTCTTTGGGGTGGGGAGAGGGGTGATCCTTTCTTCTGTAAGGCTGTACAATTGAATGCAGCCTCTATAGGTCTTACCACGTTGGAAAGACTTCATGTACAGGCTTGCTAGTGGACTGTGTGTCTATTATACAAGGACCAGCCTAGTTTATGGGAAGGATCATCCACCCATTGGACTAGAACCATGGAGATGAATTCCTAAGCATGGCCATCGATTGGTGATCCAGGAAATGGACAAAATTACAAGCTGTCCCTTGGTACCATTCTACTTCTACCATGAGGTTGGTAGAATGACAGGAAAGGGGGCTGGGTCAGGAGCCTTAAGCCTCACTCTCTTCTTAGGCTATCTAAGAAAAGGCTGGTTTGTTTATAAGAAAACATGGAAGGAAATCACTCCAAACAGTAAGGTTAAAATCAGCATTGGTCAAAGAGAAGGAACAATGAGATAAATTGGAGAATGAAACCAGATGCTGAGGGGGCTCTTTAAGCTGAGTCTAGAGGAACACATCTCATTGGGATATTGTAAAGAGAATTCCTCATCAGGAGGAGTTTGGAAATGATGGTCCTGAGGTTTAACATTCTATCACCCTCTGAAACCTCTGACATTCCTTCTGACCCTCTAATTCTGCGATTTTGTAAAGGGTTTAAAGCCTGTTTGTCATATCTGATGTCATTTCAGCTATTTATTAAAATAATTTTTTATTAATCATTTTTAAATATCACCTATATTTCCTACCATATCCTTTCACTTTTACCAACTTCCACTAACCTAGGGAATGATATTCTTTAAAAAATAAAAATTTTAATATATAATATTCAGCAAAACTAACCAAAATAATAAAAAAAAAAATCTAACAGTATATGCAGTGTTCTACACTCATAGTCCACCTCTGCAAATAGTCAAGGGAAGTTGTCAGACCAGTTTTTGGGGGATTGGAGAAAGTGCTGAATAGTAAAACTCATTTTAATGCCTAATTATGCTAGATAGTCCTGGGTAAATAGAATCTTGTACCCGTGGACTTCATTTCCCAGAATCCCTTTCCTTTTTTTGTCCCCATATTGTGTCCCTATGTTTTGGTGAAAAAAGTTTGCTGTAACCCTGCCTTTTTTTTTTCTTCTCCAGCTCTCCTCCTCTTCCCGCTGACCATGGTCAGGTTATTTCTCTCTGTGTCTCTATCTCTGTCTCTGTCTCTGAGTCTGTCTCTGTCTCTCTCTGCCTTTCTTTCTCTTCACTGTTTTTATTTCCTCTACTTCAACTTATTATTAATAAAATTGTTATAAAATATAATACTAGGAGTATTGGATATAATTTTTAATCTTACAGTGCTCCTGGTCTACTTGAGCCCACAAACTTGTTTTTCTCCTGGACCAACATATAAATACACTCTCACTCAGGAGGCAGCAAAATGACTCAGTGAATAGAATACTGGGCTTCAAGTAAGGAGTAAGGAGTAAGGAGTTCAGATCTGGCCTCTGACACTTACTAGCCATGTGACTCTGGGCAAATCACTTAATCTTTGTTTGCCTTAATCTAAGGAAGAAGGAAATGGCAAAAACAAAAACAAAAAAACAAACCCAGAACAATATTATCTTCAAAGTCACAAAAGATCAGACACAACTAAACAACAAAAACATAATTCTAACTCATGTAATTTTCTAATTGTTATGTGTACAAATCTTGCCTCCTTATCTAGGCGGTCAGCTCCTTTTGGACAGGAACCATAGGGTATAAGTACAGGTGTCCCTTTCACATAGCAGGGATTAGGGGTACAGTACTCCTGTGATCTGGAAAATCTGTATAAAATTTTTAGCCCTCCCTTAGCACCAGAGAAGAAGTTTGATTTTTTTCCTTTTCTTTTATGGGATATTTACTGGACCTTCTTTTGAAATTTGGGTTAAGTATTTGGTTATAGGCAATTACGCATTTCTGAATTCCTGAACTTTTTTTTTCTGCCATCTGCTTGTCTTTACGTGTTATCTGTGGCTTCTGCAAAACCCTCAAAAATTCCCATTTAATTTCTCATGAGGACTTGAAACACATCAAAATTGCAATGGGACAAGTTGCAATGTGGAAAGGATATCTGTATTTCATAGGCTTGGAAAAATCTAGATTTAACCCTAGCTCTACAACTTATAAAGACATCTTCATATAACAACAAATTGAAAATGTGTTTGTGGCATGCTGAAGATAGCACCAAGCATTAACTGAAGAGCTTAATACTTCATTATTATTAGAAAATTTAATACGTTAGTTCACCAAAAGGTCCACAACTAGAGCTTCCTTGCATTGCCCTTTCTATGATAATGAAAATTCTTTCTTATCATCTTTATGGTTGGTGGTTTGAGTTGTTATCCAGCAGTCAAGGTTTGTTCTGAACCATTACATTGGAAGTCAGTTCATGAAATTATAGATTGTCCGAGTTGGAAGGGACCTCAGCCATCATCTACAGCAACCATATATGACCATACTCTGTACTATGGCTGAAAAGTGGTCAGCTAGTTTCCATGCAAAGACCTCTGGCAATGGGGAACTCACCATTGTTAGAAAGGTTGTTCTAAATTTGTAAAACCCAGTGGAATTGCTTGTCAGCTCTGGGGGAGGGGGGAGAAAGAAAGAGGGGAGGGAAAGAACATGAATCATGGAAACATGGAAAACATTTAAAAATTAAAATTAACTAAAATAAAAAAGAAAAGTTGTTCTAAGATCAGTTGGAAATCCACTTCTCCTTTCTTCAGCTTCTACCCATCATTTTTGTAAGTGTCTTTTTTGAGTTCAAAAGACAATAAGTTTACAGAAGGATTCGATAAAAATGAAATAAATTTAAAATAAATAAATAAGGGATGGGGAAATTGGCCAATTAGATCATCATTATATAAGAGCGTATGCCTTGGATGAGACAGCAAATTCATTAAATTATAGAAATGAAGACTCTGAAAGGCCCTTGGAAGTTATAGCATCTACAGTGGAATAGACTTGGGGTAAGTGAACTCAACAAGACAGTCTATGATAAGCCTAAAGATCCCAGCTTTTGGGATTTGATAAAAAACTATTTGATATATTTGATAAAAAGACTGCTGGGAAAATTGTAAGACAGTATGGGAGAGATTAGGTTTAAATCAACATCTCACAACCTATACCAAGATAAAATCAGAATGAGTGAATGACCTGAATATAAAGAAGGAACTATAAGTAAATCAGGTGAACACAGAATAGTATACATTTCAGATCTTTGGGAAAGGAAAGCTTTTAAAACAAAGCAAGAGCTAGAAAAAAAATCACAAAATATAAAAGAAATAATTTTGATTATATTAAATTTAAAAAGTTTTTGTACAAACAAAACCAATGCAACCAAAATTAGAAGGGAAGCAACAAATTGGGAAACAATCTTCATAACAAAAATCTCTGACAAAGGTCTAATTACTCATATTTATGAAGAGCTAAATCAATTGTATAAAAAAATCAAGCCATTCCCCAATTGATAAATGGGCAAGGGACATGAATAGGCAGTTTTCAGTTAAAGAAATCAAAACTATTAATAAGCACATGAAAAAGTGTTCTAAATCTCTTTTAATCAGAGAGATGCAAATCAAAACAACTCTGAGGTATCACCTCACACCTAGCAGATTAGCTAACATGACAGCAAAGGATACTATTGAATGCTGGAGAGGGTGTGGCAAGTCGGACATTAATTCATTGCTAGTGGAGTTGTGAATTAATCCAACCATTCTGGAGGGCAATTTGGAACTATGCCCAAAGAGTGCTAAAAGACTGCCTACCTTTTGATCCAGTCATAGCACTGCTGGGTTTGTACCCCAAAGAGATAATAAGGAAAAAGACTTGTACAAGAATATTCATAGCTGTGCTCTTTGTAGTGGCAAAAAAAAATTGGAAAATGAGGGGATGCCCTTCAATTGGGGAATGGATGAACAAATTGTGGTATATGTTGGTGATGGAATACTATTGTGCTGAAAGGAATAATGAACTGGAGGAATTCCAGGTGAACTGGAAGGACCTCCAGGAAGTGATGCAGAGCGAGAGGAGCAGAACCAGGAGAACATTGTACACAGAGACTGATATACTGTGGTACAATCAAATGTAATAGACTTCTCCATTAGTGGCAATGCAGTGATCCTGAACAACACAGAGGAATCTAGGAGATAAAACATTATCCACATTCAGAGGAAAAACTGTGGGAGTAGAAACACAGAAGAAAAACAACTGCTTGATCACATGGGTCAAGGGGATATGATTTGGGATGTAGACTCTAAATGAACATCCTAGTGCAAACACCAACATGGAAATAGGTTCTGATCAAGGACACATGTAATATCCAGTGAAATTGTGTATGTTACAAGAAGGGTGGGGGGAGGGGAGTGCAGGAAATAATATGATTCTTGTAACCAAGGAATAATGTTCTAAATTGACTAAATAATTAAAAAAAAAGAAGTTACAGCATCTAAACCTTACTGGAAATAGGAATTCACAATATAGTACAAAGTGTTTCAAAAATCTTAATGTCCTTTTAGGCTATCACAGCATAATGCCACACTAAGACTTACATGCTGGAAGACATCTAATGAAAAGGGAACTTAAAGATCATAGATTTAGTGCTGGAAGGGAACTTTGAGGACATCTAGTCCAACCCCTCTTTTTGTAGATGAGGAAACTAAGACCCACAGATGTCAAGTGACTTGTCTGAAGTCACACAGCTTATAAGCTTATTGAGCCAGGATTCAAATTTAGGTCTTTTTACTCCATAGCCAACAATCTTCCTATTATGTCAAATTCACAAGACAGTCTATCATGATCAGACAAACTACTCCCAACCATTCTTCTTAATTCTGCCACCTGGGGACAAACAGAATAAGTTCAATTTGTCTGCCACCCATTCCTTCAAATAGTAAAGTCAGCTATTATATCTCTCCTAATTTTTACTGTCTCAGAGCTTAAATCCCCTGGACATTCAATGGATATGGTTTGAAATTCTCTATCTACAATGGCAGCCCCTCTCTGTCCATTAGCTTTCTAAAATGGGGTGCCTAGAACTGACCACAAAATTCCAGATGCAGACTGGACAGTGGGACCACTGTGTCTTTGTTCTTGACCTCTATTAACGTAAACCTAGATCATATGAATATTTTTGGCTTCAATAGCACATCCCTGACTCATACTGAAATTGTGGTTCACTCTAATTCACTCTATTTCCCAGGTTTCTGAAATTTGGTATCATAAAATACAACTTGGTAAATATATTAGTCAACTAATGAGCATTTACACTGTGCCAGGCACTGCAATTGTAGCTGACATTTGCTTCCTTCCTGTTATGCATTGCCATTCATATGTATATGAATATCCTTTCTTATCATCTTCATGGTTGGTGGTTTGAATTATTTTCCAGTAGTGGGGAAGATTTGCTCAGAACCATTCACACTTCTTGGCGTAGTATCCTAAGTGAATAAAGACACTCATTTTCAAGACAGCTGGCTTGCATGCTGAATTGTGCTGTTTTCTGTGGTAAGATAATACCAGAAATAAATGACTTCAGTCTATGTAAGTGGAAAGTTGTTTTCTTCTCCTTTACATGAAGATAATTGCCTTGTATTACTATTGAACTTGGCTTCTAGCTCCATGTTCTAATCAGCTGTATTTGTTCATAAAGATACCATCAATCAGTATTCACAGATTCTTGGACAAAGATACAATATATATTTCCTGCTTTGGATTCTTTATTAAACTTTGGGACTTCTGGGAATACTTGTATCTTTAGGGCTATAAGAAGTACAACTAAATAAAATGAGATCTGAGGTCTGGTCTTATAATAAATACAATTAAATGCTTGCTTTTCTAAACAATTCAGTAAACAGTTATTAAAGACCTAGTACTTGCAAGGCAAAGTACTAGATACTATGAACTCAAATAGTAATAATAATAATAAAGATACTAGTCCTTGCCCTCCAGGATCACAGAGAAATGGTAGAGCATCTCATCATTCCTTCTTAGAATCTCTTGATTCCTTCATAAGGCTCCTTAAGAAACACCTTCTACATGAAGCCCTTATCAGCTAATTTCTCTCTCTCTCTCTCTCTCTCTCTCTCTCTCTCTCTCTCTCTCTCTCTCTCTCTCTCTCTCCATCCATTTATCTATTTGTCCATCTGTCCATTTGTCCTTCCATCTGTCTTATCTATGTCTGCTCTCTCACTCCTTATCCCAATATTTATACCTATATCTATAATTATTTATGTGTATGCTTTCTCCCACGTTAGAAAGTAAGCTCCTTGAGGGCAGAGGCTGTTTTATTTTTGTCTTTGATCCATAGTGGCTAGCATATTGCCTATTAAGCATATAAGAGGTGCTTAATAAACACCTGAAGCAACTAGATGGCTCAGTGGATAGAGTGCTAGATTTGTAGTCAGGAATATCTGAGTTCAAACCTGGTCTCAGACACTTACTAGTTGTGTGACCCTAAGCAAGTCACTTCACTTCTGTTTGCCTTAATTCAATGGCAAAGAAAATGGCAAATCACTCTAGTATCTGCCAAGAAAGCCCCATGAATTTGTCCATTGGGTCACAGAGTCTGACACATCTGAAACGCCTAAGTAACACCAATAAATATCTAATGATCAGTTGATTGACTGATTGCAGGTAAAATGTTTGGCTTGGAGTCAGGAAGCCTAGAATACACATCCTGCCTCTGCCACTTACCAGCTATGTGAGGCAATCTGCTGTAGGGGTAAGAAGACTGCAGTTGAAATCAGAGGATCTGGATTTGAAACCTGAGCCTGCCACTCACCACCTATGTGAACTTGGACAAGTTACTTGTTGAATCCTAATGAGATAACAACCCAATGAATGAACAATAAAAGAGGCTGATCCATATTTCCTAACTTGGTCATTTAGTCTCCTCCTCCTCCTCCTCAATAAATTGTTATTTAATTTCTCCCATCTTATATTTGTGCAAATTTATTTTTTGAACCTACGATTTGACATTTATTTCTATCATGTTTCCTTTTCATTAGTTTCAGCCCAGTGTTCGAGTTTGTCAAGATCTTGACTCTATCATCCAGTGTGTTAGCTATCCCTCTCAAATTTGCAAATTGGATAAGAATATTATTTATGCCTAAATTCAAGTCACTAATAGAAATGTTGGGCATCACAGCCAGAGCCAGCAACAGACCCCTGGAACATTCCATTGGAGGCTTCCTTCTAAGATGACATCAAATCATTTGTGACTACTTTCTGAATCCAGCTATTCATTTAGTTCTGGAGTCATCTAACTATGCTATCTATTATCTAGGCTATATTTCTTAATATTTATCCTAAGTAATAGTTGGAAATGCTTTTATCAAATGCTTTTCTAAGTCTAGGAAAATTATATCTTCAGTGACTAGCTCAGGATCACAGAGGTAGTGCTAGTAGTGCCAAGGGCTGAATCTGCGTCTTCTAATCCTAAACCTCCAACCCTCTTTCTGCTCCATCACTCTCCTCTTACCTTCAATTTTCATTTGGATGATCTTATTAACCATACATGGAAGGAGTAGCTAGTCTGGCCACTTCAGTATTTTCTTTGGACCATTAATTTTTTTTGAAAATGGCCAATGTAGTGAAAGAGTAAAGATAATATTTGGGATGTGTCATTTTAAGATCTCCGGAAAACATGAAGAAATATAGTGGTCATCTGTAGCTTTTACAGCTCCATTCCAGGGAAATGGGATAATTTATAGAAAAGATAAACATTGCTGCTTTCTTAGTCATTTTAAATGTTTTCCTGTGTCCTTCTTAAAGAAACAGAATGAAAAAAACTTTTCCCCATTTGTACAAGGCTTATAGATTGCCAAATTCTTCCCTAACCATTATCTCATTGGATACTCAGAGAAGTTCTGTGTGGAAGGCTGAATGGGCTGTTTTTCTCAACCCTATTTAAGAAGCAGTAACTATTATTCTAATTCACATTTCTATAGCACCTTCAGGTTTAAAGATTATTTCTTCTCAGGCTCAACAAATTCCAGGGGCTTTCTATTACCTCAAATAAAATGAATCTGTTCAACATTGAAAGTCCTGTACAATCCAGCCCTGGCTTAATTTTTTGGCTTTATAATACATTATTTGACTTCATATACTGTTCAGTCTGCCAAATTGATCTTCTTTCGGTCCCTTACATGCAATTTCCCACTTCACATTGCTGTGACTTGAATGAATTCCCTCTAATCTCTGTCTCTTCAGCCCTGTTTTCCTTCAGTGTTCAGTTCAAGTACCCTCAGCTACATGAAGCCTTTGTCTGTTCTCCCAGCTGCTAGTGTCTCCACTTTCCCTCCAACAAATTGCTTTGAATTTGTTTAGTATACATTTGGCATTTATTATATGTCTACGTGATGCATCTCTCTTGCCCCCAGGAGATGGAATGTTCTATGAGAGAAGGGAATATTTCCTCATTGTCTTTGGATCCCCACAACCTGGCATGATGCCTGGCACATAGTGTCATTGTCTGGATTCTTATTATCACTAACGACACATGACATTTAAGGAGTGTAGCATATTGAGTTTGGAATCAGAGACTTCAGCTGGGATTACCACCTTGGTGATATTGGGTAATTCCTTTTACCTCTCTGTCTCAGGTTCCTCGTTTGCAAAATGAGAGGGCTGACGTAGATGCTGTCTAAGGTGCTTTCTAGCTTAAAATTATAATATCTGATCCTGACAAAACACTTTATCTACATAACCTTGTTAACTCCTTACAATCATCTTTCTTTTCCTCCCCCCGGTGCTGTCACAGATCTTTTTTCTCAGGGACAGATCCTCACAAAAGAACTCTAAGTTATTTTCATCAGTAAAAAGGGCAAAAACTCTTTGAGCATGTAGTGGTGTTAACATCTCCCCTCTGCCACTGTCCCACTGCCTGTACTTCCTTCCCACTTACAAGCAAGGTAATTTAACCATATGAGTGAGTCACTGCTCTGCCCAAGCAGTGATAATAATGATGATAAGAGCAACAACAAAAATCATTATTTGGGGGGGCTCACTGTCCATCCTAGATTAACATATGACAAATTCTTTTAGGATGAATACAAATCCCACAAATATCCTTCAGAAATCAAC
Organism: Monodelphis domestica; assembly: GCF_027887165.1. Classification (NCBI taxonomy): domain Eukaryota; kingdom Metazoa; phylum Chordata; class Mammalia; order Didelphimorphia; family Didelphidae; genus Monodelphis; species Monodelphis domestica. The sequence continues at coordinate 123,975,340 of NC_077229.1, forward strand.
ACAGAGGTTCTGTTGGAATGAGATCATCCCACAGACACAACTGTAGCCTCCATGGCCCAAACATACCATTAATCCAGAGAAATTTACAAACATGTGTTTTTAGTAGTTGTCACCATATTGAAAACATAAACTCCTGACTACTTGGAATGATAAGTTCTCAAACCAGAAAGACCTAGTAAAAGATTTTTTTTTTAAATTCATAAAAGAGGGAACAAGAAGAAATACCTACCAGTCCCCATCATGCTGTCTGCTACTGGAGTTGTCCTAAGATACTTTTAGTGAGTTTACAAAAGATGAACATGCAGCTCAAGACTTTCAATTATTAAAAAAAAAACAATTATTTTATCCACTTGGAAAATAATTTGTCAAATACCAAACAAAAGATTCATAGTAAAATAGCCATTCATTTCTCTGTAAACTTCATTGACCATAATGATAATGCAATGATGATGATGATGATGATGATATACCTGGCATTTATTCAGTGTCTCAGGCTTTGAAAAGTACCATGCATATATTATTAGGGAAAAGAACATTGGCTGGGGAACCCTGCCAATGAACCCTGAGGGCCAGGGTTCAAATCCCTTCTTTGGCCTGTATTACTGGTATGACCTTGGGCAAGTCACTTAACCTTGGTGAATCACATTTACAAAATACTTAAATGAAAATGTTAACATATAAATGTTGCAAAATGTATGGAAGTTTGTAGAAAGAGGGGATTGGACAAGATAGCCTTCAGGGTTCCTTCTGGCTCTATAATTTTGTGATGATATAGTATCACTTGATTCTCCCAACAACCATGGGAAGTGTGTGCTATAGGCATTGTTATCTCCCTTTTTAAAGATAAGGAAACTGAGGTTCAGAGAAATTAAATGACTTGTCTATAGTCATGCAATTTATACAGGTAAGAGGTAGGATGTTAGGATGTGAACCTATGCTGTTCTCTCTCTCTCTCTCTCTCTCTCTCTCTCTCTCTCTCTCTCTCTCTCTCTCTCTCTCTTCTATTCTGCCTTCTGTCTTAGAATCAACAATAGGTATCATTTTCAAAGCAGAAAAGTGGTAAGGACTAGGCAATTGAGGTTAAGTGACTTGCTCTGGGTCATCCATCTAGGAAGTGTCTGAGGCCATATTTGAACCCAGGATCTTCCATCTCTAGGCTTGGCTCTCTCTCTCCCCACTCAGCTACCTAGATGTTCCACAGACCATCTCTTGAGGTCTGAAGATGTTGAGATCTCTGTTGGGCAGAGAGAAGTTTTAAAAATAATAATTCTATAACTAAGTCTCTATTATGACTCAGAAAACTAGCACCATACCTCCGCCTGTTTCCTCTCACTGTGACTCTCTGTTCTGACTCACATGGACTTGGATGGCAGTTTTGACAATCTCCAATTGCTTAATGGCTTTCCTGGAATCTGACACAGCCTGGTATTGGACCTCATTTCTGGCTGTTCCCTAGGTGTCATTAATGTGCCTGCTTCAGACACTTTCCCTCTGAGGCCCTTGATTTACAAGATGCGGAGAAGACTGCAAAAGAGCACATTGAAAGCCCAACCATACTCTGCCCTCTTCTCCTCCATTCCCAGAAACTCTGTACTTTTTGAATCACCTTTTTCTCTCTTACCTATACTATGGGATTATTCCTTTATTACTATGGGGCTTTTCCTCTATTGTCTATTCTATGAGATTATTTCTCTATTTTCTTTTCTATGGGATTATTCCTCTATTACTTATACTATGAGATTATTCCTTTATTACCTATACTTTGAGATTATTCCTCTTATTACCTATTCTATGGAATTTATATTTTTAGTTTATGAGGTCTAACATTTTAGATCTCAGTCTGGAGCTGAAAGAGTCCTTATCATTACCTCCATTTCCTAGAAAAGGAAACTGACTAGGAGAAGCAAAATCACTGCCCATTGTAAATGATCAATCAATTAATAAACATTTATTAAGTCAGGGACCATGCTAACTAAGCATGTGGCATGTGGCACAGTGGATAGAGCACCAGGCTTAGAAATAAGAATCTTGACTCCTCTTCTGAGTTCAGACACTACTTATGACCCAGGGTCAGTCATTTAACCTTATTTGCCTCAGTTTTCTCATTTATAAAATGAGGTGAAGAAGAAAATGGCAAACCATTCCAATATCTTTGCCAAGAAAATCGCAAATGGGTCACAAAAAAATCAGAAGTGACTAAACAACATTAATGCTAGGGATAAAAATGGCAAAATATAGATACTGATTAAAAAACATAATCTAATTCATTTAAAATTACTTCAAATGGTATACAAATTACTTGGGGCAAGAAATCATTTTTAAAAATAATAAAAGTTGGCATTTATATAGCACATTAAAGTTTACAAAATGTGTTACATGCTATTTCCTTATATGTGCACAACATCCCTCTGTGGGAGGTAGTAGTGCTGTTATCTCTTTCACAAGTGAAGAAATTGAGGCTGAGAGAGGTTAAGAGCCTTGATCATATCCTCATTCCTGCTATTACCCACCAAGTATTCCATTTCCAAGTTCATGACTTCTGAAATTCCTTTATCTCATAGTCCTTTAACATTCTATATTTTTGATTGCCTCCTGACCCCTTATCCCGTTCTTTGTCTTCCTTGGGACTTGTGGTCCCTTTACTCATTAGCTCTTTCCCAGGCCATCTCCTCTGCCCTTGCTATATTTTCCTTCCTTCCACAATTCATCCCTTTGTTGAACATTTAACTCCACACTGTCCTCTAAATGTCAGCTTCTTACCCCTGAATCCTATCCCTCCCTTATCCTGATCTGCCTTGCTGTGCTCATCCTTAGATTAATCCCACCATCAGCTGCCTTCACCTGTAACTGGAGAACTGAGAAAAATCACAAAACCACGAAGACTGTCCACTACAAATGTGTGTTACATGATCGTAATTAGGCTCTCACTGCGGCAAAGCAATCTTTTTTTTTCATTTTTTCTAAACAATTCACTAATCTACCTAATGCATTGACTTTCCCCCAACATTTTCATCTCTCTTCAACCCACCCATGACACTTTCTTCCCTCTTTTCTCTTCCCTCTTATCTATCTGGAGTTGAAAGTCCCTCTCAGCTCAGAATCTTGCCCCATTCTACACTGAAAAAATTGAGACCATTTGCTAAGAACCCCCCTTTCTCTATTCCTTCTCATATTATATAACATATATATTTTTTCCAAATCCTCTCCCCCTTTTTCTCTGTCTCAAATGAAGTGATGGCCCTTCTCCTAGTCAGGGCCAACTCATCTATGTGCATAAGTGATCCCATATTCTCTAGAATATTTTACTCTCTACTATCCCTACTTTCTTTTTTTTTTTTTAAAGGGGGGCAGCTGGGTAGCTCAGTAGATTGAGAGTCAGGCCTAGAGACAGTCCTAGGTTCAAATCTGGCCTCAGACACTTCCCAGCTGTGTGACCCTGGGCAAGTCACTTGACCCCCATTGCCTAGCCCTTATCACTCTTCTGCCTTGGAGCCAATACACAGCATTGACTCCAACACGAAAGGTAAGGTAAGGGTTTAAACAAACAAAAACAAACCCTCAGCTTCTGTCTTGGAATCAATAGTGTATATTGATTCCAAGGCAGAAGAACAGTAGGGACTAGGCAATGGGAGCTAAGTGACTTGCCCAGGGTGACACAACTAGGAGGTATCTGAGGGAATATTTGAACTCAAAATTGTCTATCTCAAGGCTTAGCTCTCAATACACTCAGCCACTTAGCTGCTCCCTCTTTATTCCTACTTTCTAACTAATCTTCAATCTCTCTGTTTATTGGCTTTCTCTGCTGTTTACTAATACACCCATAGCTACTCATCCTTCAAAAACTCTCTTCTTGTTCATGGCAAATCTCATTGAGAAAGCCTTCTATAATCCAAGCCTTCACTGGATTCTCCTCTCCCTCTTCTAAACTCTCTGTGGTTTGGCTTCCTACTTCATCATTCAACTGAAACTTCTCCCTCCAAAGTTATCAACCATCTTTTCCTCAAGCCTTATTCTTCTGGACCTTCCTGCAGCCTTAGATACTGTCAGCCATCCTCTTCTTCTGAAATTTCTCTTTTCTAGGTGTTCCTGCTTCTCCTCCTACTTGTCTGACCACTCCTCAGTCTCCCATGCTGAATATTTATCCAGGTCTTGCTCAATAACTTGGGGTGTCCCCCAAGTCTCTCTCTCAGACCCTCTTCTTTTCATTTTTATTATTATGCTGGCTGATTTCATCAGCTCCCCTGGATTCCATGATCATCTCAGGCAGATAACTGTAAGATTTATTTAACCAGACCTTTCTCCTGTCTCCATTTTTACACTTTTCAACTGTCTATTGGACATCTCAAATGGAATGTCCTGTATATATCTTAAATTCAGCTGGATTACAATAAAAACCTCATTATCTCTTCTCCCGAATCCTCCCTGCTTCCAAACTTTCCCATTTCTCCTGTTTGGAGTCCAAAGCCCTTAACAGCCTGGCCCCTTCTCCCCTTGTCAGTCTCACTGGGATTCCCTTCATGCGCTCCTTGTCCCAGTGACGCTGCCTGCACACTACACTCCAGCTCCCTGCTCTGAATTTTCACGCACTGTTCCCCATGCCTGGAATTTTCTTACTCCTCATCTCTGCATGTTGGCTTCTATGGTTTTCCTGTGAGCCCCAGCTTGAGACTTTCTGTAAGAGGCCTTTCTTTCCCAGTTCCCCTCCATACCTGGTCTTTGCTTTGAGATCTCCTTCATGTTTTCCTGTATATAATTTCTTGTATCTATTTTTATGTCATCTCCCTAATAGAATGTGAGTTCCTTGAGGACAAGGATTGCTTTTGTCCTTTATTGTGTCTCCACAGCATATAATAAGGATTTCATAAATGCTAATTGACTTGGCTGGCCCAGGGTCACACAGCTTGTAATTGTCTGAGGCAGGATTTAAAATCTGGGTTCCTTGGCTCTCAAATTCAACACTTTATCCTGGGGGCAGCTGGGTAGCTCAGTGAATTGAGCTCCAGGCCTAGAGATAGGAGGGAGGTCTTGACTTCAAATGTGGTCTCAGACACTTCCTAGCTGAGTGACCCTGGGCAAGTCACTTAACACCCATTGACTAGCCCTTGCCACTCTTCTGTCTTGGAACCAATATGCAGCATTGATTTTAATATGGAAGGCGAGGGTTTCAAAAGAAATCCTTTATCCATTATGCAACCTAGTTGATATGGGTTCACTGGGTGATGCTATGGATGATGATTTTTGTATGATTTTATTGACACTGGATTTTTCTCAGAACATCTGACCTTGACCCAACAAAACTGGACTGAGCTGGTTTCCCCACCTTACTGCAGACTCCCTGGCCTGGAGGACCCAGCTGGTGGTGTCCTCTAGCCAAAAAAGGAAGGCATTGAATACCCTGAATCTTCTATTTATATAAGGGGCTTGGGGCCCCAAATTAAAGAGCTGGTGCTGGAATTATGTGACTATTCCCTACACAACAACAAAAGTCACCATAACTCCTGCTTCCAGAGGGGAGATATTTCTGGACACCTCTCCCCATCCTTGGTATTTCTGACCACATGTTCAACCAACCACAGGCTGATGCAGGTTTCTTTCATCCTCTAGCCTAAAACAGATGTTTTTTTCTCCTTCCTCTCCCCAATATATCCCTCATGCTTTTTTTTTTGCCTAGAGTTTTTGCACCAACTGCTTAAATCCCTTCCCTTCCCTTGGTCAACTTGTAATCCCCAAGATATGGGGCAGATCAAACATAGAAACACTTCAAAAGAGGCCTTGAGCATTTCATGGATGACAGATGGGGAAGGGGCTTATGGGAAACTAGGACCAGGGTAGAAGGTTTTTTTTTTTGTTGTTTTTTTTTCTCCAAGGAGAAAATAGCTTGGGTTTGTGAGGCTGAATTACTTCCTGCTTAAAGCTGCTAAACTTGGTAGAAGACTATCACTAAGGAAAATGCCCAACCACACCATGTCCCTTGATACAAACATCAGAAACAGACTAGTGGGCTGAATGAACCATGCATCTGACCATCTGGCTAGGCTCCTGTTCTTAGAAGTCCTGAGTTGTACTGCGAAACAGTCTCTGGATTTAGCATGAAAACACCCAAGTTCAAATTCTTGCTCAGCTTCTCCTGAGCTGTGTGACCTTGAGGGAATCTTACTCTTCTTTGGCCTCAGTTTCCTTAATTACAAGATATTCTTGTAATGACACTAATCACGTATCCTCCTTTCTTAGTCTTGCCCTTTGAAACCTTACTTTTCCTTTAAGGCTCAGCTCAGAGACTTCTTCCCTGAAGCCTTCTTCCACCCCTTCAGTTAGAGAGATTTTTCCTTTTTCACATTTGCCTAGAGCATGGTGTCTTGCACTCTCCTTTACTCCCATCATTCTCTACCTTGGTTTTCAAATATGCCCACAAAACAAGTTATTCTTTGCTAAGGGGAATGTCAGGAGACATTTGTGATTATAAGTTAAAGTCTCAAAAAGAGGGGAAAACTTCCATCTGTACCTATGATCACACAGATAAATTCCACAGAATTACTGGCATGTAATGTTAAAACACTAGTATATGGGACACATGCTTTGAGACTCGCTGTTCTCTCATATTATAAACATTTGGGAATATGATGGAGCTGTCCCCTCCTGATTCTTCTCTCCCCACTCTTAATTTCTTTCCTCCACCCCAAGGACTATAAATTCCTACTCTTAGATTTGCAGTCAGAGGCTCTGGGTTCAAATGATTTTTGACTCTGACTTGCAGATTCCTCATTGTGGCATTGAATTTTAAAGACTCTTCCAAAAGATTTCACATGGCAGCTGTGGACCTGGAGTCAGGAGTTCAAATCCAGCCTCAGACACTTACTATCTTTGAGAGTCTTGACAAATCAGTCAACCTCTGTCTATCTCAGTTTCCTTATCTGTAAAGTGGAGATTGTACTGGAACTTATTTCCTAGGGTTGTGAGGAGCAAATAAGATCACTGTAAAGTGTTTCACAAACCTTAAAGCTCTTTCTCAATGAAAATGGCTATTAAATGTTGGCTGCTCTTGTCAAATTTGAATGGTACACCAATAGACTTGATGTGGGTGAGTTGAGGACCAACCTTCTGAGTTTGGAGAGATCGTGAGGTTGACTGAAGGGTCAAAGAACACTTACTAAGTCAAGGAAAGATTATGATCTCTTGCAGTGGAGACATGCTTATAAAGTTACAGATTCCTAAAATCAAAAGGGCTAATTTTATAAAAAGCAAAAAGGATCTGGATCATCCAGGTGACAACAAATACATTCTCCCATAAGACCAGCTATTTCTGGTCCTATGGCCACCTTACCTGTTCTGAGCGTAGGTTTCAGGCACGTAGTACATGTAGACATTCCCTCGGGTTGCCCTTGCCCAGTGACTAGCCATGTCAATAATGGGGCAGCTGATAAAGTAGTCCCTGGGGCAGGTGAGAGAGGAGAGATTCTGTTAGCACAAGTGTGGGTAGCCACCCAATGGATGAAATTGCTATTGCTAAGATAATGGCCTTTTCTTGAAAATGAAGGCCCTTCACCATCCTAATCTGTGCTTTAGCACTGCCCCAAGAGACCTGCTCTTGCTGCCCACTCTGTACTAATGGACACACTGTGCCCATTCCTTCAAGGAGAGTCAAATATTAAGTCCATAGTAAACCATTCCAGAGGATAAATAAGCACCCCTCCTATAGAAAAATCTTTCCCATTTTTAATTGTTAGGGTCCTCCATCTCAACTTATTTGTGAACATGCTATTACTCGTGCAATAGAACTATTTTGTCTTCAAATGTCCAGTGCCTGGCACATAGTTGTGTCTAGACTTGGATAATAATGATGGTGTTAATGATGGCTAGCATGTAGACAGTGCTATAAGTTTTGCTTTATCTCTATGAACTCATTTGATCCTTACAACGACCTTCTGAAGTAGGTGTTATTATCATCCCTATTTTATAGATGATGAAACAGACACAGAAGGGATTAAGTGACTTGACCAGTATCACATAGCTAGGAAGAATCCAAGACAGGATTTGAATTCCAGAATTCTTGATTCCAAGACCAATATTTGATCCACTGAGTCACTTAGCTGCTGACTCTTGGATACAGTGTTGGACTTGAATTAGAATCCTAAATTCTACTTCCCATCCTTTTTAGAAATGTGAAAAATCACTTAACCATTTCAAACTTCAATTTCCTAAGCTGTAAAATGGGAGTAATTATAGCACCTTCCTCACAGGGTTGATGTGAGGATAAAATGAATTAATTTATTAAAAGAGTTTTGTGAGTCTTAATATGCTATGTAAATGTAAGTCATTATTATTATTATTTCAATTTGGGATCATTTCATTTTTTATATTTGCATCCTCAGCACCAAGCATAATATCTGGCATATAGTAGATGCTTAATAAGTTGGTTGATTGATTAAAGGAAGCACTTAGTAAATATCATTAAATGTGTAACTGAATTTGAGAGCCTGTTGAGGGATGGCTCCTTTGGTTCAGTACCATGAGCATCTGGGAAGTGCCCTGATGCAGTTAAAATTCTATCATTCTATCTACTTTCTTGGGTGTCTGAGACAAACAGAATGGGAGTGAATTTCTATTATAATTTGGGATGTCTCTGGGGGAGAAGCTGAGAGTAACAGATGAAATAGGAAAAAAGCAAACCAATCATGAAATATTTATTGAGCCCAGTGCTATACATCTCTGCCCTGGTCACATCGATCTTGAGTATTAGATTCCATGCCGAGATAAGCTGGAGAAGGGCCAGAGGAGGGAAATCAGGACAGTGAAAGAAACTGAGATCATGCCATATGAGAGTTGGTTGACAGAAGAAGGGATGTTTAGCCTGAAGAAAACAACATTTAGGGGAGAGATCAAAGCTGTCTTTGAAGAGCTGTCACATGGAAAAGAGATAATTTTTGTTCTGTCAGGACTGAGGGTTTGGAACTAGGAGAAATGGATAGAAGTTTCTGAAAGGTAGATTTGAGCCCAGTAGAAGGGTGAAAAAAATAACAATTGGAGCTGTGCAAAAGTGGAATGGGCTGCCTTAGAGAGAGAGAGGGGTCCTCATCACTGAAGATTTTTAGGTGAAGATTGGAAGATTGATTGTTGAGATTGGACTCCTTTAGGCTGGAATATTATTTTCTAAGGTCATGATTCTAGGATTTGATATTATAGAAAAATGTGATATGTATTGCCTCTGCCACTTAAGTATCATTTAGTAAGTGACAACCTCGATGAGCATCAACTTCATTTTTCAGAAAAGAAGATAATACTACTTGCATTTCCAACCTCAGAAAATTATTGTGAGGAAAGAGAGGAAACTATGGTACTACAAAAAAGTATTCTATAAACATAACGCCACTGCTGCTATTATTGTTCTTAGTAGTAATAGTATTAAAAATGCATAAAAGACACAAGAAGAAATAATGGACATTGACTTAAAAGACTCTGGCAAATCTGGTCTCAGATATTTCCTAGCTGTGTGACCGTGGGGAAGTCACTTACCCCTCATTGCCTAGCCCTTACCACTCTCCTGCCTTAGAATCAAAAAGCAGGAAGGGTTTAAAAGAAAAATGACTGATTAAAATCTTGACTCTGCTACTTACTACCTAAAGCAAACAAACCATTTTAATCTCTTAGGTGAAGAGTGGGGAGGGGATAACCAGGAAAGGCTTCATTTATTATATAATATTTGAGCTCAGTTTGAAGGAAATCAGGGATTCCAGGAGATGGATATGAAGTGAGAAAGCTTCCCAGAGAAAGTGAAATCTGATCATCATCTTCCCAAGCTCAAAAGCTAGCTGTCATTCATTGACTCCTCAGTCTTTCTCAGTCTTCTCCCAGATCCAGTCCACTGGCAAGTCTGGATGATTCCACCTTCATAATATCTCTCACGCTCTCCCTGTTCTATCCTCTGACCCAGCCACCTCCTCAATACAGGATCTTATCACTTTTTGCTTGAACAATTACAGCAGCTTTCTGGTTGGTTCTCTGCCTCAAGTTTCCCCCTACTCCAGTTCATTGGCTAACAAAATAAATCTTCTTAGAGAACAGTTCTGACCATTTCACTTCCCCACTAAATAAATTCCAGTACCTCTTGAATAAGTAAATAGATAAAAGGGCAGTTAGGTGAAGCAGTGGAAAGAGTTCCAGGTCTGCTTCCTGAGATCAAATCTGACCTAACAACAGCATGACCCTGGAAAAGTCACTTAATCCTGTTTGCCTCAGTTTCCTCATCCATTAAATGAACTGTAGAAAAAGCTACTATCATAGGAGGACTTGATGGAGCCAGGATTTAGATTGGAACCATACTATTTTCACTTAATTTCCTTCATGGATTTTTTGCAATATATGTCTTCCACAATATGAGAAACATGGAAATATGTGTTGCACAATAGTAATGTATAACCCATATCATATCATCTGCTGTCTTAAGGAGAGGGGAAGGGTAGGAGGAAGGGGGTCAATATGGATCACAAATAGAAAACAATGATTAAAATCCTATCTACATGTATTTGGAAAAGATGTATAACATAAAATGAACTGGAAAAGGAAATGAACCACTCCAGCATCTTTGCCGAGAAAACCCTGAATGGGGGGCAACTGGGTGGTTCAGTGGATTGAGAGCCAGGCCTAGAGATGGGAGGTCCTGGGTTCAAATCTGGCCCCAAACACTTCCTAGCTGTATGACCCTGGACAAGTCACTTAACCCCTATTGCCTAGCCCTTATACAGTACTGATTCTAAGATGGAGGGTAAGAGTTTTAAAAAAAAAAAAAGAAAAGAACCCTGAATGGCATCACAGAGGAGGACACAACTGAAAAATGACTGAACAACAACAGTATCTCTTGAATACTCTGCTTTACCTTTGAAATGTCAAATCCTCAATTTGGCTTTTAAAGTCCTTCATAAGCTGGTCACTTACTAGCTTCCCAATCTTACACCTTACTGCTTTCCACGTATTCAATAATACACTAATGAAGATCTTCCATCTGCCCTTTCCATGCATTTTCATTTGCTATTTCTTAAGTTTGAAACATTCCCCCTCTTCATCGCTAGCCTTGGACTTCCCCAACTTTCCCCAGGTCTTAAATTCTATTCTAATAATAAATTCTAAATTACATTCTCCAAGAGGTCTTTCCTAGGTCCCCGTGTGCATTCTGTCCGAGGTTGTCTCCAAATTACCCTGCACATATCTTATAGGGACATTATCGAAGGCATCTTTTCTCCTCAGTAGCTCCTCAAGAGGAAGGAATAATTTTGCCTTTTTCTGGGAAGCCAGTTCTTGTTGGCTAGCTAAAACAGACCTCGGAGGACTCGAGCAGAGACATGAGAATCTATAGAACTTTTGAGGCGATCGATGACCAGACCCATCACTGGGGTTTGGCACTCCATCTGCCGGTCTTCGCGCCGGTCTGGATGGCTCTTTGAGGGGTGCGCTGTCCTAGTTCCCCATGTGAGCAGATCCCCATCAAATGGCCGCGCTTACACGTTTTGGTTGCACTGGGGTCCTTAAAAGGCATCCCTTCCCTTGGCACTCAGACACAGGGAGGCGGGGAGGAAATTGGTGGGGCATGGCAGGAGCAAAGGCAGCAAGGCATGAAAAAGTGCAAGACAGAGTCGGAGGGGGTCGGGAACAGACAAGTCTGGTTACAGCAGGAGGTTCCTTTAGAAAGTGTTCAGCCTTCTCACTTCTGATCTCCTCCCAGTATCACAGCAAGTATTTGGAATTGTTAGATTTCCACCCCTCAGGCGATCTGGCTTCCTGCCAATCTATAGCTGTTAACCTATACCTAGGGAAGAAGGAAGCAATCCACACTCCTTGGCCTAGGAAAATGGGCCAGATGGAGCATTTTCCATGGCGTGTGTGCGTGCACACATGCACGTGGATATAGATCTGTGTAATAGAGTTTCTTATGGAAACGTTACTTGGAATAAGTATAGAACTTCCCCCCAGGATGGACCTGAAGAAAAGATCATACATAAGATTTAAAGCTGGAAGCAACCTTAGAAATCATGTTGCCAAATCCATTCATTCTGTAAATGAAGACTGAGGTCTAGGGAAAGAATTGTCCAGGGCTGAAAGTGTGATTGGAACTCTAGTCCTCCAACTGCAAAGCAACTATTTTTTGTATTACATCAGGGTGCTGCCTCTTTTCCATCTATTTGTTTTTTTTTAATAGACTCAACAATGGAAATTCTGTCAATTACCAAGATTATTTCTTCTAATCATAAAGAACAATAAATAATAAAATAATAAATTAATGATATAAATTAATGATAGAATAAATTCCAGTAATAGTAATCTGGACTTTGATAACTGAGAAAATAGTAGTCAATAGTACTTATCCTATATGTAACATTCTAAAGTTTGCAAAGAGCTTATATCATAGGTATATTATTATAATATATTAGATAATATATAATTATAATATAATATTAAAATATATATTATATTAACAAATACATAATTGATTTATATACATAATTGATTTATATACATGATCCTATTATCTATGGGCATTATTACTCCCATTTTCTATATGAAGGCACTAAGGTTCATTAAGATGAAATAAGTTGCTTGTGGTCACTGAGGTAGTAAGTATCTGGATCTGGATCTGAATCCAGGACTTTCTCATTCAACAATCTATTCATTACACATCTTGATGTAATGGAAAGAATTCTAAAGAACCACTAGTCAAATTTAAGCCACAGTTCTCATTTTATTTTGGAGGAAAATAGTCTCACTCCTCTGGTTTTCTTATCTCTAAAATGGTTTGAATGGATCAGATGATTTCCCAAATCCTTCCCAGCTTTAAGTCTAAAATGCTATGAGATGCTACTGATTGAAGTACCATAATGAGATGGTTCCTCTAATGCTGTACCTAACCCCTAGTTAACTCAAGAGTCCTGATACTTGTGAAGAGGATAATATTTCATGGAAATTGTCTCCCAATCAATATACCACTCTCTGGGAGACAAGAAGAAGGCAGATGTAAAATTATTTCCCAAACACAGGAGGACTTCTCAGAGAACCTCGTCTCCAACTTGAGTTGCAATCATTAGCCCCAAATGCCCATGGATTCTTATTTCAACTCATAGGATACACATATCTCCCGTCATTTATCTATTTAGCCCATGATGAGTGTTTAAAACCAGGGTCAGATGGCCCTAGATCAATAGTCAAATTGTGGTGGTTTTGGTGTGTGAACCAGAAGATACTGTTTCTAGTCTTTTTACATATATGAGTTTAAATCTCTCCTCTCTCATGTCTGAAACTCTAGTTCTACTTGTCCCTACATTAATGGAAATATTTTTCTAAAGCAACTGATTTATTAATCATGTCCATGTCAGTTCCTATGTCCAGCCTCTCTGAATCCACCATGCTACCTACTAGGTTTTTTTTTTTAAGTCATGAATGGGATAGTGCCTTCAAAGCAGTATGTAAACTTTAAAGCACTATATGTATGCTAAATTATTATTATTATTATTATCTGTGTGACCTAGAGAAAGTAATTTGGTTTCCTTAAGTCTCAGATTTCTTTCAAAATATAGGATTTGGAGGAACTTATCTGAATCCTCTCCAGTTCTGAATTCTATAAACCTACTTTTTAAGTGAAATGAGGTTATTCTGATGAGCTTCAAACTTCACTTTCTCTTCAGCAGAAAATGCTGATAATTTATTTTCATGGAAATCATGTGGAGGCTAGGGGTTGGAGATTCCTCATATTTCATAAGCTAATCTTTTCAGAGAGTGACCACATAGAATATTGTGTGCTTAAGGGAAATTCCCTCTTTGTTCTTCTGTAAAATGTCCCTGAGAGACTGTGAGTTCTATGAGGGCAAGGACCACATTTATCTAGGCTCAGTATCAACCCTATCACCTAGTATCATGCTAGCGAGACTCTTGTAGGTATCAAACAAATGTTTGCTGAATTTAATGAAATTATGTGCTTTAAAACAAAGATGTCCATATCCAGTTCCCTCCATTTAGACATAACCTACCCATCTTTCAAGGATCTACTCTCTAGCTACACCTCTTCTAGGAACCCTTCCTTGATACCCTCAATGTTCATTGATCATCTTCTCTTCTGATACAGCACTTATAGTCTTTCTCTTCCCAGTTAAAACTAAGATATAAACAAGTTTTTATTCTTGCCTATTGTTTCAGTAAAACCAATACCGCCTGAAACAGGGGTTCCCAAAGAGTATGTTGTGGCACTTTAGTTTCAGTAGGTGGAACATTCTAGCAATGGCACCCACATGTGTGAATCGCTTGATTCTTCAGTCAAAATGTCAGCTTAGACAGTCCATGTGTTATAACTACTTAAGGAAAATAATAATATTATGCCATGTAAAATTGAGATTTGAACTCTGGACTTCAATCCCCACAAGCCCTTGCTCCACTTCCCCAAAATGCTTTGTAATCCCAGGGAATTCTGAGGTGGGCGAGATCGAGAAGGTATTTAAGCTGATTACAAAGGCTTTTGAGGTTGCTGGGACTTTCGTCTTGGGGCAGACGTGGCTCTTTCTATAATGTAGGCTATCTTGTCTAGGCCTCTGGCCTAGGCATGTGTTTTTTCTTATTCTGTATTTTCTTTAATCTTTAACTTTTAATAAACCTCTAAAAAAATATAATACTCCTTGCAGAGAGAAACTAATTTCTACCTGCCATAGTCTCTCCCCATATTCCTAAATTTTAATCTTTACAGATGGCAACCACGAAGGGATGAGAACTTCTCAAATTTTTTAGCCTAGATAATGATTTTTTTAAAGCCATGTTTCTCCAAGATGCTCTTTAGAAAACCATCTTGATCAGCTCCTGCCTGCGGCCTCTCCAGCTCCTGCTTCTGCTCCTGGCCTCTCACCTGGTGCCCGAGCTCCCAGCCCTACCTGTCTGTGCTCTGGCTCCCGGCCCTACCTGTCTGCGCTCCGGCTCCCGGCCCTACCCACCCTGGCGGTCTGTCTCTCACCCATCTGGCCTCTGACCTAGACGGCTCATCACCCAGATCCTTGGAGCAGATCGCTCAGGACTCATTGAGACCAGCTGGTAACAGTATTGGCCATGTGGTCGGAGGGGAGAGAAGAGAGGGAAAGGAGAACGGGTAATTTTCCCTTAGGCTAAGCTTCCACGTGGATGGGGGTATTGACCACAAGGGGTTCATATCAGGGGAGAGAGAAGAAACAGACTTTTCAAACAGAAACTTAAAAAGCAATGGGCTGTTTAAAAGGATACCTTTTGACTCTTCTGGTAATTTCATTGACTTCACCTGCCTGTCAGGGAGGAGACCCAGTCCAAAGATTCAACTTTGGAGGGGCAGCTGGGTGGCTCAACGTACTGAGAGCCAGACATAAAGACATGCAGTCCTGGGTTAAAATCTGGCCTCAGATACTCCCCAGCTGTGGGGCCCCGAGCAGATCATTCAGACCCCATTGCTTAGCCCTTACCACTCTGCCTTCGGACAATAGGCATTTAAATGGATAATTAATAATTAAAAAAAACCCACACAAGGAACTTTGAAGAAACTAAAGGCTATATTCTAAGGCATTTCAGACTCCAATGGTTTATAAAAAATCTCTGTATCTCTATTGCATTTTTCCTGATTGTTTTAAGATATAACTTTGTGATTTTAAGTTCATATATTACTGGATTGAATATTATTATGTTACACTGAAGGTTGATTGAATTTATTTTGACTGTACTTAGTTTTAAAAATTCTGTTGTTTTTCCCCTATAACTGTGCTAAATATATTATTGAATTAATCCCATATTAAAAAAAAAAAAGCTTTTTTCTATTTTTGCTAGAGGATAGATGGACTTCAGAACTGGATATAATTGTAGAACAACCTTTGGAAAATTAATGTGCTAAATATCTCAACTGATTTTAAGGGTTTTTTAAATGTGATGTTTGTAATTTTTTTTTAACAATCTCTGGTCATTTTTGCCTGTCCCTACCACGAGGTAAGGCCCATTCTAGTAGCTGTAGTGAAATACATTTTATAACCCCCAACCTTCCTGCATTACTAAATATGTGAATGGAACTTGGGCAGTTAATCTCAGGGCATTTGTACCCCTATAAGCCTCCAAAAAAGGAGCATCCCTTTATTTATACTCTTCAGCTCACTATTTTACTTCTACCAGAATGATATATAGATTTCTTGATTATGTTCTTAACCCAAGATGAGTTTTACTTTGTTTGAAAAATATGTTTAAATACCAAGGTTGAAAGATTGCTATGATTGTAAAAACCTGTGACAAATATCCATCAATTCATAGGTTTTAAAAAATGCCATACAGCAACTTATGTGAAATATGAAAGTGTGTTTGTTTGCTATTGTAATTAATTGGGCTATTGAGAATTTTGGGGATATTGATATCTACATATTTGTACTACTGTATTTTTAAAAATGAAAAAATTGTTAACCTTGTTCAATTCATTTGCCTTCTACTCACAGTGATCATAGCCAGATATCAAGAGGAAATGGATCTCATTTTTGGTGAGAAAGTCTTGCATTTTATATTTTCTTAGCTGACACAGAGTATCAATGATTATAAGCTATATATTTTTAATTTTTAAAAGCTCTTTTATTATTATATTTTTCTTGCATGTGCAATATACTATTTCAGTGTTTTTTTCCCCTCTCCTATTTTATATTTGAAGCACATGTCACCAGCATTAAGATTTCTTTAACCTTTTGATTTTTAAGTTTAAGATACATTTGCTAATGCATGCCCCAAAAGGCTTGTGACTATAAAAACGATGCCACTAATTATTTTTAAAAATTATGGGACTTTGCTTAATGATTCTGTCTGATTCCAGGACAAGAGCCATTGCACAGAGCCAAAGAAAAGCCAATCCAGGATGGATTGATGCACTTCTAGGCCAATACAAAGGTCTTGAACCTAGTGTGAAGACTCGAGGTTACTGTGTTTATCATTGCTAGACATAGGCTTTCCTTGTGTCCACACTCACCCTGAAGATACTCACAGATGAGTATCCCCAAAACTTGGCTCCTACTTGGCTTCTATAATCTGGTCCCTTTCTTTTCTGTCTCTCATAGTGTGGTAACTTTCTGTAGTCCTGGCTATTGAGTGGGTAAATGCATCATTGCTAGATCATTTTGATTGGGCCCTGATTGAAGGACCTGTTATAGATTTATTTTTCTTTTACTTGGAATTTTTACACATAAGACGTTGATAGTCTATATTTTCATCCAGAAATTTTTTTCTTTTCTTTTTGATTTTTCTGATATCTTTTTAATTTCTCTTGACAATTGATTCATATACCTCATACCTCAGCCACGCATCCTTAAGTGATTCTGTATTTGTCAATCACCTTCTTAACAGGGGAAATGTAAAAAAATATTATTATTTAAATTGCAAAGTTTAAATTCCTTTTGAGAAGAATTTTAGGTAAAGAAGATGCTACCTCTCTGAATCCAGAACTGAACTATTGGAGAAGCCACCATGAAGAAGCCTCCAGACCACAAGCTGCACAAAAATGAACTTTGGGTATGGTTGATTTAACATTTATTTGTATGTATACTCTCATGCCAAAGGGGACTGCCCCCTAACTGGCTTTCTGTCAATGCATCCAGCAATTATTTTTTTTTCTTATCCTCAAATTATTGTAATCCTTAAATTGATTATGTTTTTATGATCCTTTGGGGAAGGACTTCTTCCCAGAGGATAAAATGGAGAAATGTAAAATTGAGATTTGAACTCTGGTCTTCAATCCCCACAAGCCCTTGCTCCACTTCCCCAAAATGCTTTGTAATCCCAGGGAATTCTGAGGTGGGTGAGATCGAGAAGGTATTTAAGCTGATTACAAAGGCTTTTGAGGGTGCTGGGACTTCCGTTTTGGGGCAGACATGGCTCTTTCTATAATGTAGGTTATCTTGTCTAGGCCTCTGGCCTAGGCACGTGTTTTTTCTCATTCTGTATTTTCTTTAATCTTTAACTTTTAATAAACCTCTAAAAAAATATTCCTTGCAGAGAGAAACTAATTTCTACCTGCCATAAATTTTAATCTTTACAGCCATGAACAAAAAAATTATTGAGAACCATGGTCCTAGAATTTGGAAGCATTTACCCTTCACACTATATAGGGAGAAACTGAGGGTCACAGAAGAAAAAAACTTCTATTAGTTCGGCCTACAGTTTTGCCAGTGGTCTAGAACCTGGAGTGGACTGACTTTTAGGGTCAATAATCTTTATATTTGTTTTGTTTACTAAATCAAACCAATCTGAAAATATTTATTAAGCACCTACAATATTAGAGGTAAGATCCCAAATGCAGGAGTGGGCCAAGGGCACAAAGAAAAAAACACAAAATAATCCCTGCCCTCAAGGAGCTTATAGTCAAAGGGAGTCATGTTTTTATGAAGCATGTTTTACAGGTCTTTTAAGACCTCACAGAATGATGGCAACCTTGGTGGTTCTCAGTAGGCAGTGTGGTGTGGTAGAAAGAATGTTAAAGTTGTCAGGAGAGTTGGGACAGGATCCCAGTTCTATTCTTTGCCAGCAGTGTACTCTAGGTTAGTCATTCTCTCTCCTGAGCCCCATTTTGCTTATTTTAAAATAAGAAAAATAATATTTATGTTGCTTATCTTGAAGATTTGTAATGAGGAAATGGCTTTGAAACAAGTAAAGTATTATAGAAATGTGAGTTGTGAGTATTGCTATTTAAAACAAGAGGTGAGTTCCTAATATCATGATTGATCCACTTTCAAATAAAAAATTGCAATACCCCTGGGTGTCTTTGGCAGATGATCAAAGCCTGCCACCATCTAAAACCACTTCTTCCTCTATTGGCTAGTGTAGCAGTGACAGCTTGGCCCTAACTTGACTTAGGAGAAGAGCAAAAAGGGAACTATTAACTTCCTGAAAGGGGAAAAGAAGTTACTGAATGATGAATCACCTAGAGCTACATTCTTCTCATTTTGAACAGAGAACAGAGTGAATTGTGATAGAACAGAAGGTGATAGAAGGAGAGGAAGAGGAAGAGGATGGAAGATGGGGAAAGAAATCAAATCTTATGCAAAAGAAAATCTAGATCTTCTTTTCCAACTAGGAGTGGGATAGAGATCTTGGAGGAGGGACCCTTTGAGCAATTACTCCCTGAAAGGCTTCTTGAGGCAGAA